>NC_143571.1:80599848-80902878 GCF_054136105.1 Typopeltis vanoorti
CTTATTCAAGTTTCATAATATTTTATCCGAGTAATCAGTTACCGATGTTTATCAGTAGTGAGTTGACGTGTTGAATATTTTGTGTTCAGTTTGATATTTCCCTGCAGATTTTAGTGATGGAAAAAAACAGGCGACATTCATATACTTCAAGTTACGAGCAGGTTGTAAAATATGCGGAAGAACACAGGAATAGGGAAGCTGAAAGACTTTTTGGACCTCCACCTACAGAAAAAGTTTTTTTTTAGGTTTTTTCCAGAAAATTGTATTAAATTTCTTGGGTGCATCTTATACATAGGAGTGTCTTATACACCGGAAAATACGGTATATATATTAATAACTTATTATTATTATTACGGGCAACTCCAGGGAGTCCTTAGACTCATCGAGGGAGGCCCTAAACATCATGTCCACACAACTATTGACATTCTCACAGTATCTATCATACCTTACCTTGAACTCACTCACTGTCATAGCACCCACAACAGACTCTGGCAGCTTATTCAACTCATTTACCACTCTAAAAGTAAAGAACCCAGCTCTAACACCCTTGCTAACCACACTCTTGCCCAGCTTTCATAGATGTCCCCTAGTTCTCCCACCACCAGTCCTGATCTCAAATATATCCTCTGAATTAATCCTATAGAAACCCTTCAGCAATTTGAATGTCTCAATCATATCTCCCCTTTTCCACCTATCAACCAATTTCTGCAACCCACAAATCTTCAACCTGTTCTCATAAGGTTCATTCCATAGACCTGATATCATCTTGGTCACTCGTCTCTGGATCCTCTCCACCTCCTCCCCATCAAGAAGAAACCTAGGTGACCAAATCTGGGCAAAGTAGTCGAGATGAGGTCTTATCAAGGCTCGGTACAGAGGAACAATAACTTGCTTGTCTCTGCTCGTCAAAGTATTTTTCAACAACCAAGTGAGTTGATGAGCTGATTTAGCCACTTTTGCAATATGCCCCCTAAACTTCATCTCCCTATCTGCCAACACTCCCAAGCCTCATCAATCTCCTGGAGTACAGTTCCACCAATATGGTATACTGCTGCTAATCTTTTCACCCCAAAATGCATAACCTTACATTTTGTCACATTAAATTGACATCCATGCATTAACTTAGGAAATTTATTGACTTTTTTTTTTTTTTTTAGTTATCTTAGTTAGGTGGCACCTTTTGAAATTGTCAGTTATTGTTCAATTAGCTTTTTACATGTAGTGAAGATGCTTTGATACTTACGTGAAAATTATACTAATAACATACTATTTTCATAAGTTTATTCTTGTATTATAATTCTATTTCTTGTTTTTTTTTTTCCTTATTTACTTCCTTTCTCCATTTTGCTAGTATTTCTATTTTAGAGACTACTAAAATAATGATCGTAAAAAAATTTTACTTCCTTTGTAAATATGTACAACTCTCACTCACGAAGCTAGTTTCTGATTAGTAATGATAAAATCAATTTTAGATCATGTTCCTCTGCCATTCCAAGTATATTTATTTATATTCTTTCTTTTTGAAAAAAAAAAAGCTATTGGTTATTTTAAAATTATTGAAAGTACAGAAGTCTAATAGTTCTTGACAGTTGTATTCATGCAAATTTCTCATTTTTCTAAGACATTTGGGATTGGATTATTTCCAACTCTAGCATTAAGATCTCCTGCTATTAATATATAGTCATTTTTATCACATTTATTTAACTGTTTCTTAGTTCCTCATAAAATTGTTCAGAATTCTCTTTTCTATCTTCTTAAGTCATGTACTCCTATGATATTTAAATTTAACTGTTATAATTTGATAATTTACAAAATTGTACTTTCGTATATTTTTCCATTTATTATCGATTAAAATGGCCAAACCACTTCTAGTCAAGTCGTTGACTGGAGGAATTTTTCCTAAGCCTCTCTTCGACCGGTTCCCGAGTAGGTCGATCTCTGGCACAGGCAAGCGGGTTTTTCCTCCTGGAAACTCGGGTTTTTCGTCCTGTAAACCCAAGAAAATCGACCGTAGTACCCATATTATTTCAGACAGTGACATATCTTGTTAGGGTTAGGTACCAAGAGATGGCAGCACTTGTTTGCCAGCCTCTTCATCGGTGGCTGCTATAATTAGTGATAGACATGGGCCAGCTATCTCTGATTGGCTACCGGTGGAGACTGAACTGCCCACTCAGTCTCCAAAACCTAGATAGAGTAAAGGCCTCGCCTACTGCCTATTAGGGAATAAAAGGCGTTAGTTGAGTTGATTTGATGGCCAAACCACTAGAAGCTCTGATATGTTGGTCCACTCCACTACAAAGCACAGTAAAACCATCTATATCTTTTGTTTCCTTTAATTTCTTTTTTTAATCTGAAATTGAAATTATTTTAATTTCAATTTTAATTCCTTTGTTATTATGCTTCGCACATTCCATGTGGCAACTTTTAAAACGTACGAGATTCCTAATTGTTTACCTTTGTTCTTTCTTGTCGTTTTCCATTGTTATGGTCTGATTCATTTCCAGTTCCAGCATTACAGAAATTTTTTATATGGTAAGGTAACTAGCCTTATGCAAATCCCCCAATCTGGAGGAATATATTTCAGTCTATCTGAACCTATCCAGAGAATTTTAAGAACGTATTAGCTTATTAGCAACATTTAATTACATTTAAAAAATTCTTGTTTCCTACCAACCACTCATTAAGTGGGAGATGAATTTCATCACCTGGTGTGTGAGACCACCACCATGTTTACTGGAGCCTGAAGAGGTATGAAAAAGTTACGTTTTGTCTATAGAATGAATTGCTGGATTATATAAAAAATAAATACACTTTTTTTAAATAAATAAAATTTAGAAAATAAAAAATCCTTAGTCTACTTGCAAGATACAAATATATACTATTGTTCACTCCCACCTACAACCTTTTGTAGATGGGAGTGATATTAAAAACTACTTAGGATAAACTCTCTGCTCTGTCTCTACCTGGTATTCATCAAGTAACATGCAAATGTCATCAACTGTATTTTGAACCAAATGGCCACTTCGTAGAGAAAAGAATTTATGAACATCAATATTATATTCTTTTACCATAAATCTCACAAGAGTGCTCTTGCACAGCATTATCTATACTAAACACAGAATCACCTGGAAGGATACACAACTAGTTCATAGAAGTAGTTTTAAACACAAAAATCTATTCAAAGAGATCTGAAGGCCTATAACATCATTCTAATTTAAATCATGCTGGCTCTTATCCATTCCTAAAGTTTGGAAGATTTCATCCTTAGTGAATGTATTTAATTTTTATTATGATTATTCATCAATTGTATGATACCATCCTTCTATTAAATAACAGCACTTCTTTTTTTATTAGTTAACTATTTGCTGTATTCTGTCTTGTTTGATTTGCCATCAAATTTCTGATATGAACCCTTAAGGGATACATATCAGAAATGATGATGGTACAAATGATGGTACAACATGACAAAACTTGTTTAACTGGGCAATGCCGGCTGGGACATCACCCGGTTAAACAAGGTCCTCGTTGTTTTCGCCAGGGAACCAGGGCGAACAGCGAAAAGTCAGCTACTGGAACAAATCTGAAAACAAACCCCAACTCAACATCACCAAAGTTAAAGATTGGTACTATCAACATAAGAAGCCTGAATGGCAAAGAAATAGAGCTAGCTGAGGAATTAGATAAGTACCAGATCGACATAATAGGGGTGACTGAAACATAAAAGACAAAAACTGGCGAGATCTTTCTGAGCAATAAATACAAAATGTTATATTCAAGCAATAACAATCAAGGAAAAGGAGGAGTAGCCATAGTATTCAACACAAAATACGAGGCTAATCTTCTTGAATGGCAGTCAGTCTCAAGTAATGTGGGCAAATACGAGAATGGGGAACTGGACAATGAGACTTATTTGTGCCTATGGTCCCACAGAAGGTTCTACTAAGGTAGAAGTGGAGGAATTTTTTGACGCTTTAGAAAAAGAAACTGACACAATGAAAAAGGAAAAGTTGGTCCTTGTTGGGGATCTAAATTAGCAGAGTGGGAAATGATTGTGAGACATGCAAAAATATTTTGGGAAAATTTGGAGAAAAGACCACAGCTAATAATAATAGCAAATACCTGTTGGATTTCTGCTCAGGACATGGACTGGTTATTACTAATACCATGTTCCAACATAAAAATGTGCACAAATTCACATGGAGAGAAGAGGCTAGGAATAAGAAAAGTCTCATTGACTATGTTATTGTTGATAGTGATGTTTTCTCCCTGGTGCAGGACACCAGAGTGTACAGAGGATTTGAAATTGGAAGCGATCACTATTTAGTCTTGAGCAGGATAAAATTGAATTTCATATTGAAAAGAATAACATGTAAGAAAGTTTTAAAGAGAATAAAAGTTGAGCAGCTCTCAGATGTGAACTGTAGACAAAAATACAGAAATATTATTGAAAAGAAAATGAAAGAGTTTGAAAACAGGAATCAAACCTTGGAGATTCAGTGGCAAACTCTGAAGAAAACATTGATTGATTCAGCCAGAGAGGCATGTGGTAAGGTTGTCTGCAAGAATAGAAAAATCAGAACTCCCTGGTGGACACAGAAAGTTAAAGAGGCTGTGAAGGAAAAGAAGAAAGAATATCAAAAGTTCCTCTCAAATAAGTCAGCTTGTGCTCTTAGAGAATATACAGACAATGGCAAGAATGCTAAACACTGTGTAAAATTAGCTAAACAAAAGTCATGGGAGGACTTTGGCAAGAATATAGAAAATAAATATCAAGAAGGTGGCAAAATATTCTGGAGGTTGTTGAAGAAGCTTAGGAATGAAGGAAAGAGTGCTGTAAAAGGAGTTAGAGATGATAAAGGTGACATGAAAACGGGAGAAAAAGATATCCTTGAAGTATGGAGTAATTACTTTGAAAAACTGCTAAATGAAACAAGCAGTGATGACAGCACAGTGATAAAAAACACTGACCAGGCATGGAGTCAGGAATACATAAAATTTGTCGTAAATTCCATACTTGAAGTAGAAAAAGCCATCAAAGGCTTGAAATGTGGAAAGGCAGCAGGAGTAAATGATATTCGACCAGAAATGCTGAAGTATTGTGTACAAGAGTCTTCTAGTGGCTGTTCTGGAAGTGCATAGTTCAGAAAGCCTGAACAGAGGGACGAATTCCCGATGATTTGAGTAGATCTCTCATAGTACATATGAGAGATCTACCCCATACATAAAAAGAGAAATAAAACTGAATGTGAGAATTACAGAGGTATTTCCCTACTGAGTGTTCCTGGCAAGATCTATGCAAGTATACTTGAGAAACGATTGAGAAGAATTGTGGAAGAAAAGCTTGGTGAAGAACAAGCTGGATTCAGGCCAAATAGAGGCTGTCAGGATCAGATCTTCACTTTACGACAAATAGTCGAGAAAGCATGGGAATATAACAAAGCTCTGTTATTTAAGTTTTGTCGATCTGGAAAAGGCATATGACAAGGTGCCATGAGAGAAGCTATTCAATGCACTGCAGTTATATGGTGTGAATGGGGCATTGTATCAAGCAATACTTAGTCTTTATTTGAGTTGTAAGTCAGCAGTTAGAATTGAAGGAAGATGGTTTAATGTTAAATCTGTTGTGAGACAAGGATGTACATTATCCCCTCTGTTATTTATTATCTATATGGATCACATTATGAAGGAAAGTGGTATTAAACATGATATCAAAATTGGAGATGTTAATGTCAGCTCTTTGCTTTATGCAGATGATGTTATACTTCTAAATAAATCCGCTACAAGTCTGCAAGATTCTCTGACTAAATTGAATAGCTGTTGTAATAGATATGGTATGAAGGTCAGCAATAAAAAGAGAAAGACAATGAAAATAGGCAGAATCTTTGAAAATGTCAACTGTGTTGTGAATGGAGAACCTGTGGAACAAGTAAAACATTTCAGCTACTTGGGCACGATTTTTACTGAAGATGGTAAATTAAATATAGAAATAGACAACAGAATCAGCAAAGCTGGTATGGTGGGAAGTCAATTGAATAAATTCATATGGAATAAGAGAGAAATTAGTCAGAACACTAAATTAGCTGTATACAAGACGGTGTTCAAACCAGTTTTAACTTATGGATCTGAGAGCTGGGTCAGAAGTAAAACACTTGACCAAAGTCTAGAGACCACAGATATGAGAGTCCTGAGAAAGATTATAGGCATGAACAGATGGCATCAATGGCAATATCATATTAAAAATGAGGATATTAGGAAAGAACTTGACATTGTCAGCATCCAGGAATGCGTTAGCAGAGCTAATCTCAGGTGGTATGGTCACTTAAACAGAATGGGTGAAGAAAGATTAGCAAAACAAGTGTTCTCTGTCAGGTTGGCAGCAAAACGATCCAGAGAAAGACCAAGATAGAGGTGGATTGATACAGTACAAAGTGCCTTAGATGATAGAAATATAAGATCTGATAATGTTGGAGGCTTGACAAGTAACTGATTTGGAAGAAAATTGTAGATAGGAAGTTAGTAATGATGTAATTTTTTTCATGTAGTACTATCATATCCTGTACACCCCTTGAGGGTACATGGCAGGAATTTGATGATAATGACCCTTAAGGGGTGTACAGGATTCTACAACAGATAATGTAAGCTTCTCGTGTTGTACTAACTTCCTATCAACAATTTTCTTCCAAATAAATCTGTTATCTGTCAAGACTTCAGTATTGTCACATCTTAATATTATGTTTGTTATAAACTATATATTAAGTTTGCAGCATATCATTGCTTAATATCAGCATATTAAGTTTAAGCTGAGTGGATTGGAAAACAGATTTGATGAACAGAGGTTTTCCCTATAATGTGATATCAGAGTAAGAACATGATCCCATATTTAGATTTCAGAAAAAGATTCACTCTCAAAATACTAGCACATGCCAAAATAACAAATTAGACATTGAATATCTACTAAGATAATTAGTAGAAATTAAACTGTTCAATTAATTCAACATTAATTAACATATATAACAGTTCACATGGCTATTCAGTAATTTAGTGTTAAGCAACAATGGCTGATATGCTTTCTCTCTTAAAGACAATGGAATGCACTTCTAATTTACATATCGCATATTTAAGACTTAAGTCACATTATAATAACAAAATTGAACACATCAATGAAAAAAACTGCATGTACACACCTGTCAAGCTTTATTTACATAATGTTTTGGAAAACCTATTTGCTTTTGTAAAGTTTTCCAATTGTCTTAAACTGTTATGCAAAGTTATTACCTAAGATCGAATCCTCATTAATAGCAATTATGAGTTTTTGACTCCATACGATTATGGGTATATCATCCTTCAGAGTTTTTTTATTTATTTATTTTATTTTTAACTATTATTCTCTCACATACAAGAAATTTAAATTTCTTACCTTGTATAAGGACACAAAGATTGTCAATTCTAACCTGCCAACTACCTTCATTTACAATGAAAGAATAAGTTCACTCATCCATAAACTTGAATTCTCTGCAAGCAAACATTCTTTCAGATGTTACTGCTGTTAAGAGATGACACCAGAAATAAGCCAAAAGAAATTGTGAAGCTGTTCTAGGGATTTTAAAGACTATCTTCTTTGCAGCATATCATTGCTCAGTTACTCTAGGATGCATAGTGTAGCACTCACTAAGATATTTGCAAGTTCTTTTTGTCTTTATGTCATGCTCAGCCACAGCTCTCACTCATAGTTTTATATGATAATCTGTTCTTTAGTCATTTTTATTTCTTCCTCTGCCTCTGTTGTTGCCTTACTAAACAGTTACACTTTCCTCTTTTTTTTTTAATCTCCTACTGTTGATTATTATCTTGCACAACAGTTGATTCAGTCAACTTCTGTTTTCCATTGCTTTCTTAATCTTTTTTCTTTTCTCCCTGAAAGACCAATAGTTAGACCAAATCTTATGTGTATGCTTCTTTTGGTGCAAGTTCTGACCTTGTGTGAGAGCATAAACAGACTGATATCCTTCATTTACATAAATTTTAGCATGATCCATGAAAAATTGAAGGTAAGCTGAAAAACTGGAATTAGCATATTTATTGTTTCAGCTCTAATTTTCTTTTTTGAACTCAAGAGCCCCTTTTGTAAGAATTCATGTATGGATTTTAGAGAGTCCTGAGCATGGGGTCCTGAGTCCTAAGGTACTTCTAATTGCATCAATCCACCTAGTTCTTGGTCTTCCTCTAGGTTTCTTTTTCCTACTATTCTAGTATTCTGTACAAAGAAACTTGTGAAATGTTACTACAGTGTTCATTCTTAAACAGATCTGATGGCCTGCATTTATCACCTATGGGAAATACCTACTAACCTTTCCTAATTTAAAAAAAAAATGTTTTAATTAGGAATTTATTAATCATTTGTTAACTGAATGCAGCTATGGTAATGCTTTTCAGAATCTTTCTGTTAATTGTATATTATGCTGTCCCATCTTTTCTATTTGCACCAAAGATGCCTAGATACACAGATGAAAATTCTACCATTCAAAATTAATCAACATGTCATATGTTTCTTTAATTTCTAGTATTATGCCAACTTATGTTCTTTCAATTAACTCTCTTAAAAGAGAGTTAAATTGTTGGAACACTGTCTTGTACACAGCTACTTCAGTATTTTGACTAATTTCTTTCTTATTCCACATTAATTTATTCAGTTGATTTCCTGCAATACCTTCTTTTTTGAGTGCCATCTCCTATCGGAGGTCGGCAACCATCTTGGCTAATTTTGAGCGATCCTCAGCCACTCTAAACAGCCCCTCAGAATTCATGCCGGTCTACTGTCTGATGTCTGCCAGCCAAGATTTTCTTCGTCTTCCTTGTCCTCTTCCATTTATCTCCCCTTTATAAGCAATTGAAGTATTTTATATTTTTCATTACGAAGTAGGCGACCAAGATATGCAGTTTTCCTTCTTTTTATGGTATCTAAAAGTTTACGTGATTTCCCCATTTGTTCCAGTACTTCCTGATTGGACGTTTTTGCTGTCCATGGGATTTTTAACATTGGTCTGTATAACCACATCTCAAAGGCTTCAAGTTTTTTTATTGATGTTGTCTTCAAGGTCCAAGTTTCTGCTCTGTACAGCAGTATAGACCACACTGTTGTACTTAGACCAAGCTCTAAGTTTAAGTTGCGGTTACACAGTGTTGATTTCATCAGGAGAAAATTTTTTCTTGCCATTTCAATTCTAACTTTTATTTACATTTCTGGATTGCATTCTTCATTTAACCAGCATCCGAGATATTTAAACTTTGTCACTCTTTCTATTCATTTCCCATTTAAAGAAAGTGATGAATTAAGAATAAGATTGCTTATAAGAATAAAGTAATAAAGATTGCTTATTACCATGAATTTAGTTTTGGTGATATTTATTTTTAATCCCATTTTTTCACTCTCTACATTCACTAGTTCCAGAAGATTTTGAAGATCCTGAATATTGTCAGCCAGGAGAGCTGTGTCATCAGCATATCGGATGTTACTGATGATTTCACCATTTACATTAACCCCTTCCTCTCTTCCTTTTAAGATTTTTTGAAATATGGCATCTGAGTATATGTTAAAAAGAAGAGGTGACAGCACACATCCTTGCCTTACTCCTCGTTTGATGTTAATGGGGTCTGTAATAACGTCACCAACTTGAACAGATGCCTTTTGGTACGAATATAAGTTTTGAATGATCCTAATGTCTTTACCATCTAATCCAATTCTCTTTAATAGTGCAATCATTTTAGTATGCTGGACTTTATCAAATGCTTTCTCAAAGTCAATGAAGCAAATGAATACTTCCTTAAGTAAAGGGGATAAAAATCCCTTATTGTTTTTCAGCCAGTATGCGAAACTAAGATTGAAAACTACGATCTAAACGTTTTCATGCCAATGAACTGTCGGCGGATCCAAGCATAAGTGACCACTTGGTAGTGCCACACCAAGGCAACTCGATGCAAAGGTGGAGCAAGCTCCCTCACTATCCTTGATATTTTCTCATAATGTAAAAACCACTTGGTGTGGCACTACCAAGTGGTCACTTATGCTTGGATCCGCCGACAGTTCGTCGGCATGAAAACGTTTAGATCATAGTTTTAGATCTTAGTTTCGCATACTGGCTGAAAAACAATAAGGGATTTTTATCCCCTTTACTTATCAACCTTGCCAGAAAAAATAGCCATTTGGCTTTTCATCTTAGTTATAATATGTTATAATATAATATAGTGGCACACCTTTCTGGCATTCGTATAGCAAAGGTATGTAAGTTCTTTTCACTTAAACTTTGATATTATCTAGGTCTAGCTACTCATTGATGAGAGCTCAAAAAAGGTTGAAACCGGTCTGGGTAGTGACCTCTCCTCATAATGTAAAGCAGTTCTACAACTCCTAGGAGCTGTGTGTTTTTACATTATGAGAAAATATCAAGGATAGTGAGGGAGCTTGCTCCACCTTTGCATCGAGTTGCCTTGGTGTGGCACTACCAAGTGGTCACTTACGCTTGGATCCGCCGACAGTTCATCGGCATGAAAACATTTAGATCGTAGTTTTCGATCTTAGTTTCGCATACTGGCTGAAAAACAATAAGGGATTTTTATCCCCTTTACTTATCAACCTCGCCAGAAAAAATAGCCGTTTGGCTTTTCATCTTAGTTGAATACTTCCTTGTTTTGATCAATACATTTTTGTAATAAGATTTGAGAGCAGAAAAGAGCCTCTCTTGTTCCCAAACCGTTTCTAAAGTCGAACTGGGTATCGCTGATGGTGTCTTCACATTTTCTGTATATTCTTTTTTGAATTATTTTCAGGAACATTTTGAGAACATGACTCATTAGGCTGATCATTCTATAGTCATTACAAGTTTTCGCATTTGCTTTTTTAGGTAG
The DNA here is from genome assembly GCF_054136105.1 of Typopeltis vanoorti. Classification (NCBI taxonomy): domain Eukaryota; kingdom Metazoa; phylum Arthropoda; class Arachnida; order Uropygi; family Thelyphonidae; genus Typopeltis; species Typopeltis vanoorti. The sequence continues at coordinate 80,610,754 of NC_143571.1, forward strand.
CATGATGAAGGTCGACTGTAACCAGTCTTGTGGGAATATGTCTGTATCGTAGACCTTATTAAATAGCTTTACTAATATAGTAAAGCTATTTAATATAGTAAATATAGTAAAAATGTTGTCACCTTCTAATAACTTTACTATTTTTGCTGGTATTCTATCATGGTCTAAGGCTTTACCATTTTTAGCTGAGTTGAGTTCAGCGCATATTCTACCTCTGATCTTAGAATGCATGAACCGTCCATCTGTTCATAAGTATTTTCTGGGTTCTGTCTGTTATCAGAAAAGAGTTCTTCTACATATTTCACCCATTCTTGTATTTTGTCATCTTTTTTGGATATTATTTCTCCCTTTTTGTTTCGAAGGACACATAGTTGTTTTTTCTTAAATATACCTGAGGTCTCGTTCAGCTTTTTTGTGTAGATTAAAACTGTCATGTTTTTCTTGTAGAATTTAAATTTCTCTACATTTTTCATTCATCCAGATTCCTTTTGCTTCTTTGATCTTGTCTTTAATAATTTTTTGAACCTCTTTATATTTTGTTGGACTGTGATTTTTATATGATCTGCGTTGATCCATGAGAGAAAGAATTTCGTCAGTTATCCAATCTTTCTTTTTTACTGATCAGGACACAAGGTATTGGTACATTTCCTCTATGAAGACAGATTTTAATTTGTCCCATGATTCATCAACCCTCATGACATCATCATTCTTGATAAATGCTATCTCTTGATTCAGATCTTGACTCAATTAGTTTCTTATTTCTGGGTTTTTTTAACTTTCCTAAATTAAACCTTTTTTGCTGATGTTTCTGAAGTATAGCTTTCAGTCTAATTTTTAACACTGTCACCAGTAGATTATGATCAGAAGTAATATCTGCACTAGGATAGGTTTCTGTGCTCTTTATGGAACTTCGAAATCGTTGATTAATTAGCAAGTAATCAATTTGGTTTCTGACTATATTTGTATTATTATCTTGTGGTGATCGCCAAGTATATAGTCCTCGGGATGGTAGCTTAAACCATGTGTTTGTGACTATTAGCTCCTCTTCTTGGCAGAATTGAATAAGACGGTCTCCTCTCTCATTTCTTGTTTCCAGCCCATGTTCACCAACTATATCTCCACTTCTATCTTACCCAACTTTAGCACTGAAATCACCCATGATGATGTTAATATCATGTTAATATCCTGCAATACCAATTTTCAAAATTCTATTGTCTATTTCCATATTTAGTTTGCTGTCTTCACAAAAAATTGCATTTAAGCAGATGAAATATTTTACTTGTCCTATAGGTTTCTCTATTCAGAATGCAGCTGATGTTTTCAGTGTTGCTGTCAATTTTCAAATTCTTTGTCTTTTTATCGCTGATTTAATATTAAATTTGCTACAGCAATTATTCAATTTAGTTATGAAATCCTGCAGACTTGCACTAGATTTCTTAAACAGTATAAATTATCTGCATAAGGTCATGAGATGAAATCAATATCTACAATTTTGATATCAAGCCTAACGCTACTTCCTTTCATAATGTGATCCATACAGATGATGAACAATAGTCGAGATAGTGTGCACCCTTGTCACACACATACAAATTCCCATCAAACCATCTTCCTGTATTGACTTCGATTCTAAGTGCTCACTCACAACTCAAATATAGACTATGCATTGTTCAACATAATGTCCATTTACACCACATAATGGTAGCATTTTGAACAGCTTTGCTCTTGTCACCTTCTCATATGCCTTTTCCTGTTCTACAAAACTTAAATATGAATCCTTCTTATATTCCTATAATTTCTCAACAATCTTAAAATCTGATAAAGGCAACCTTTATTTGGCCTGAACAAAGCTTGTTCTTCTCTAAGTTGCTTACTTTTGATAAATCTATTTACATTTACTGTTTATCTATTCTTTACCTCAATATTTAATCTTCCCTCTTCACTAAAAACTGTCAATGTGGCTAAATGTGCCACTCATTCTACTGTGAATTTTTTTTTTTACCTTATATAAAACAATGTTCTATTGTAATATAGAAAATGTAACTGCAATCTATTTTTCTAGTTGATTTGCTCTAGTTCTTTTTATTAATGATTATCATTTGCTGATTTGTTACATCAGTTATCTGATTTGATTCATTGGTCTTTGATATCTACATGTACTTTAAAAAAATATCATATACAAAGAGCTAAAGAAATGGATATTATAGATATTATTTAATATTACTTTCCTGATGGTAAGTAGCCATTTAGTTACTCACTTAGTCTAGTAATTCTCATGGAAAGTTGAAAATTTCACACCAGATCAGATGCTCAATTTGTTCTTTGAAGTCCTTATATATAGGATGTGTAGAGATCTCCTCTTAGTTATCTACTTTCAGCTCACTTTAATTATACATAATATTTTAATATATGCACAAGTGAATAATTAATTGCTTTAGATATAAAAATTGATGTATGATTAAGGGAGTGATCCCAATGCTAAAAAAGCATCTACTGATTAACCTCTCCCCCCTTCACTGTAATGAGAACATGCACCAGGATCTACACATACACGCAAATGACTTAGAATAAAGTTAGAACTTTTGAGAACATTATCCTCCAAGTAAGAAAAGAGGTTTGCAGAAGGTCAAAAGAGAACTAGACATCTTAAAGAACAGAAGAGATTGGAAAAGAGAAGTAAAAATTTTTGTGCTAAAAATACTTAACAAAATAAAAGGCTGATTATGATTCTTAATCTGTTTTATAAAGTAATTGAAGAATATGAGGGATGAAAAGAAAGAATACTCATTAAAGTTCAAGATGAAGAGAGAAAAATTCTAAGCAAGAAGATACTATGAACAGATTGAACAGATGGAAAATAATACTTTTCAGGATTCCTAGAGTATTCAGAAACAAAGAAAAATGGAGAACAAAAAAGAACAGAGTGACATGAAGAAGATGTAATCAAGAAAGAGGAAATGGACATTGTTATTTATAAGATGAAAGGTAGGAAATCATCAGGACATGACATGATGATCCTGAGATATGCTAAAGTAAGAGTAAGGCTGGTTAGATGGTGGTCACTCTTAGTAACCACCATCTAACCAGCCTTACTTTAGCATATCTCAGGATCATCATGTCATGTCCTGATAATTTCCTACCTTTCATCTTATAAATAACAATGTCCATTTCCTCTTTCTTGATTACATCTTCTTCATGTCACTCTGTTCTTTTTTGTTCTCCATTTTTCTTTGTTTCTGAATACTCTAGGAATCCTGAAAAGTATTATTTTCCATCTGTTCATAGTATCTTCTTGCTTAGAATTTTTCTCTTTCATCTTGAACTTTAATGAGTATTCTTTTTTTTCATCCGTCATATTCTTCAATTACTTTATAAAACAGATTAAGAATCATAATCAGCCTTTTATTTTGTTAAGTATTTTTAGCACAAAAATTTTTACTTCTCTTTTCCAATCTCTTCTGTTCTTCAAGATGTCTAGTTTTCTTTTGACCTTCTGCAAACCTCTTTTCTTACTTGGAGGATAATGTTCTCAAAAGTTCTAACTTTATTCTAAGTCATTTGTGTGTGAGTGTAGATCCTGGTGCATGTTCTTATTACAGTGGAGATGTCAAGAGATTGGAACATCTCCCCATCATTGTCTCCATTTATACAAAAGGAAACAAAAGATTATAACAGAACCACAGAGACATCAACCTTCTTACCACACCAGGAAAAATTTTCCTGGATAACAGAAGCTAAACTGAGGATTAGAATCAACAAGCAATTGGTAGGAAAGCAGTGCAGCTTCTGACAAAATGAAGTACTCAGAATCAAACTTTTCCCCTTTGTTTTAAAGTAAAAAGAAAAAAAAGAAAGAAGTTCACTTATGTTTTTAAAATCTTGAAAAAGTCTTCAACAGAGCACTATGAAATTAACTGCAGAAAGTAATATGTGAAAGAGAGGTTGAGAAAAGTTTTTGAATCCAAGAGATTCAAAGCTTCTATCAAACACAAAACCATGTAAGAACTGGCAATAGCAAATTAGAAAAATTTGTAACAACAGTAACAGTAAAACAGAAATGCACTCTTAGTCCACTGTTTTATTGTACTGATGGACAATATCATTAAGAATCTGCAGGGTAAAAACAAAATTTCAGATAGGAAACTGGCTGTCAAAACCTGTGAATTCTCAGAATCAGCTTTCACTGATGATCTTATCAAAATCAAAGATAACTTCAAAGAGAAGACCTTCAATATAATTTAAATATTCAGAATGAAGAAATGCTAAAAAGGAATATGTGAATTAACCAAAAAATATATTGTTGATTACTACTATTAGACTGAGAAGTCCACAGGATGAACTGCATGCCATTCATTGGCAAATCAGCATAATGAGTGCAGGACAAGCAATAACTATGAGAGACCTCAACTACCGGGACATACTTTGGGGGAGGAAAGGGGATATGGTAAGATGGAAGTGAAATTTATATAGTTGCTAAGGATTAATTACCTGAACCAGCATGTAATGGAAGATCAGGGGTTTGAGAGTGCTGGATCTGGTAACAGCATCAGAAGCTGTACCCATATCCCAGGCCTTCAACAGGGAAATATGACCTTGCAGTCTTGTTCTGGGAAGTTGCTAAAAGTCAGGAAGTGGAAATGTCGAGAAAGGGTTTATGTTGAATATGTTGACTATATAGCTAGTAATTATGACTGAATTATGAGGCATAATTCAGTCATAATTACTAGCTATAATGACTGAATTATGAGGCATCTTGGAGCATTGCCATGGCTTGAGAAGCCACAAGAAAAGAGTGTCAGTTGTGCATGGGAAGTGGTCAGGGATTGTTTGAGAGAAGCAGTATCAGACTACATACCCACTATCTGGAGGATAGTGGGTATGTAGTCTGGATAAATAGGATAAACCAAGCAGGGGCTAAGTGGATGAGTAGGGATATAAAGCAAGAGCTGAAAAAAAATTTGTGGACAGAATAAAAATAAAATTAGTGGAAAAGTTGGTTAAAAGTAAAATCCAGCAGTGGTGAACAGGAATACAATACTCTATGGTGGACAGATGGTTTTTGTAAAAGATAAGTCTGCCTTACTAATTTACTGTTTTATAACAGAGTGACAACAGAATTAGATAAGGAAAATGGCTACACCATGATCTGCTGGACTTGGAAAAGGCATTTGACAGAATATACCACATGGAAAACTATTACAAACATTGGAGCAAATGGGAATGGATATGAAGCTGGTAGCATAGATGGGGGATGGTTGACAGACAGACACCAGAGCAGTATATGGTGGAGTAGAATCTAGGAGAATGAGGGTGACCATGGGGTATCTCAGGGTTCTATACTAAGGCCACTACTCTTTATTTTTATATTAATGACATAGGAAAAGATTTAAGGTGGAGGGGGGGGGGTTATTCAATTGTTTGCTGATGATGCAAAACTGAGGAGGACTCGATAAAGATAATGTAAATATCCTGCAGGATGATTTAAATAAATTGGTATTGTGGGCAAAGGATAATGATTATCAATTCAAAATGTATGGGATGTAAAGGTTACACACACTGTGTATCATATTAATGGTATTGGATTGCAGGAAACTGATGAGGGTAGGGACTTAGGAGTAATGGTGGACAGTGAGTTGAAATTCAGAGGGCATATTACAAACATTAGGGAGTAGGGAAAATAGCTCAAAGGACTACTTCAATGTTGAAAAAAAAATGGGATAACAAGTAAATATGGGAAGTTATTATAAGGCTATGGTTTGGTTGGATCCTGACTACTGTGCACAGATTTGATTACCTGGATTTCTTGGGGAACAGTAGCTGGTAGAGAGATTTTGAGATGAGTGACTAAACTGGTGACAGGTCTGTGGAATGCTCCATACGAGGACAGAATATTGAAGGTGTGTGTGTAATGTGGATTGCAAAATTTATTTGAGTGGCAGAAAAGAGGGAGACATGATAGACATGACAAATAGAGAACTAGAGTTCATACCTTGAAGTTGTGTAAGAGTGTGGTTAGTAAAGGTGTGTGGACTAGATTTTCTGCTTGGAGAGTGGTGAGTGGAATGGATTGACAGAATTAGTTGTAAGTGCCTTGACAGTGAATGATTTAAGGAGAGATATGATAGATATTTTGTGTATAAAAGTCACTGTGGGTCTCCTGCAATGATGAGTCTTCTGGCTCCATGAAGATTATCCATGCAATAATATTTTTTTTAATATTGATCCCATACACAAGGGGTCAATGGAACTATAAGCACATCAGTGCAGTGTAGATGAGGAATGAGATAGAAGTTTTATTTTTATTTTATTTTTTTTTTTGAAGAGTTCAGGCTATAGTTGTTTGAGAATACTTCATGAGGAAAACTGTTCTAGAGGATAAAGGTGGATGGCATAAAAGAGGAAGAATAGTAGCAGGTTCAGTGTGTTTGCAGTTGCACAGTAAAGGGATGTGGGTAGCAGCAGCTGCTCTTGTATTAATGAGTGCAACAAAGCAGAGGAATGATGATTGTCAATTCAGAGCAATGATCATGGAAGTATTTGTAGAATAAACATAATGCTGAAACACTGCACCTATGAGATAGAGGATGAAGTGAATCTGTAAGAGAGGGATCATCTATGAACCTAACTGCTCACCTCTGGATGGCATCAAGAATTTTAAGGAAAGTTTTAGGTATACCACCTTAAATATGTGAGCAGTATTCTAAACATGGGCAGATTTGAGATTTGTATAAAGTTAAAAGTTGGGTGGGTGTAAAATAGACTCTTGACTGGAAGAGAATGCCAAGTTTCTTGGGTGCTGATGTGATGTATTTATGCCAAGTAAGAATGGAGATAAATGTTACTCCAAGCAAAGAGTTCTGATCTTGTCTGGTGATTTGTATATTACTGAGGGTAATGGTAGGTGAGATGAGATCTCTTTTGTGAGAGAAAAGGCAACACTGTGTTCTGGTGGCACAATATTACAAGGTTATCCTCGTCACAATGAGGATAGTATGTAGATCAATGTTTAAGGCACTAGTTGTAGATGATCTTGTAACCTGGGATGTTAGAGTACTGCATGGTTTGTCAAATCCTATCCACAAAGCTGTGCATAGGATTAGTAGTGATTGTAAGTAGTTCATTCATGAAAAAGAGAAAGAGAGCAGGTGATAGGACAGAGCCTTGAGGAGCCCAATTACAGAAGGTGGCAAGGAAACCAAAGGATGGCAATTTATTAAGCAGGCCATGCCACACACAGTTAAATGTTATGAAAATGTTGATGGCGAGAGCACAAGTTCTTCCAAACCCTTCCACGGCATATGTCCAGTGGTGGGTGGGTGATTTTAAACTATGTCAGCTGAGGATCTTGAATGGTGAAATCCATAATGGTGGTCGTGGTGGCTTCTAAGTAGTGGAGGAATTGGCTATGATGACTTTCTTAATTATTTTGAATAGGACTGAGGTGATGACAATTTGTTGGTAGTTTGACAGTACACACTCCTGTCGCCCTTTTTTGCAATAGGATGGATATGAAATTGCTTCCATGCATTAGGATAAATACCAAATATGTATAATAGATTGTAAAGACAATACAGGATGGGTGTTAACTCTGAAGCATTATTTATTTAGTAGTTTTCTGATGACTTTTTGGCAAAAAACTGTAGGAGGCATATAGTGCTTGAATTCCAGAATGGCAGGAAGTGATTTTTCCTTGGTCATCTATGCAGGAGTTTGAGGAAAAGAGCGATGCCACGAGGTGAGCTTTATCTTTGAGTGATGTAACAGTGGTGCCATCAGGATGAGACAGAGGTAGAAGTGCAGAAGTTCTGTCCAATGCCCTTAGCATGGGACCAGAAGGCATGGCTCCCATTTGAAACAGGAGGCAAGTTTTCTGCTATTGGCCTTTATGAAATCAAATTTGGATCTGCTGATGACTGATGTGCATATGTTGTATGCTTTGGTCTAGGCAGAGCATGAAGCTAGAGTTCTTGATGCATGCCACATGCAGTAGGCTGAATTTTTTTTCTTCAAATGATTTGATAGATTTTTGGTTGGACCAGGGCTAGGAAAGCAGATGAGGATTATGGGTTGAATGGGGAATGAAGATCTTCAATGCCAATGAAAATAATTTCTGTGACTCATTCACAGGAGGTGTTAGGATCAGATGAGTGGAAGCAATAGTCAAAGGGAAGGAGTAGAAGAAATTCTGGAGTCATCCCATTTGGTTCCTTTGCAGCACCAAAGAATGGAAGGTTGGGAGTGGTTGGAGGAGGGGCACACTATGTGAGAGGAGACAAAACATCATAGTGTGAGTTGCTGAGAGGAGAGGTGACCTCTAAGGTATAAAGAGAATAAGGAGAACTGGTCAAAAAGAGATCTACAGTAATTGGAGAATGAAGAGAGTTATCAGGAATTCAAGTGGTTAAATGTACAATTTGTGTTAGGTCATTACTTATAACAAAGACTTTTGCTTCTCATCCTGCTTAGTCAGTGGTGTTGGAGTAGGGAAGCCAGTCAGAATTGTGGACATTGAGGTTGCCATAAAGATGACCTTACTATTTGGATAATTGGATTGTAGGTGGTCAACTTTAATGAAAAGGAATGTGAAGGGATCCAAGTGATTAGCAGTGTTTTGAGACCAATAAATGCAACAAATGAAACCTTAAGCCAGAGAAAGTCAAAAGCAGGGGATTATAAATTAGCCATTTTCTGGCAGGCTATATCAGATTTCACCCTTGTGATGAAAAGAATTGTGAAGTGTGTTGTTTAGGCACTGGAGGTGGACATTAGTAGATGTAGCTGCAATCAGGGTTTCTGTCAGGAATAAGTTGTCTGGTCTGGAAGACTGCGAGTGATGATGAACATCATGTTTGTGTTAATGCCACTAAAGTGGGTGTGAAAGTGAGTTTCGAGTGAAGAGATTCTGGCATGGTTTTTCTGTTGTGATGGGATTAGTTTATGAGAGAGATTCACTTTTGTTGCAATGCCACTGTTATTGTTTGTGAGAGTCTTCCTGAGTTTGATTATAATTAGATGGAAAGATATTGTGGGAACATGCAGTGAGAGAAGATGACATGATGTTGCTTCGATAGTGCCCCCCCCCCCCGCCCTCTCCCACATACCACTGCTCAGACTCCCTCTTCAGGCATGAAGAGGGAGTCTGGCAGAGTATGTGGCAGTGGGATTAGGATTATGCACTAGTTGGTCGAGAAGCCTCTTGAATCGTTACTGATAGGTTTGGGTCCGTGCACTAACTGGCAATTAGCCTGTGTCACCACAGTTTTAACTGATGTACCCTCAATGTATGTTTGTCATTGTGAGTGATACCCTTCGGGGCTTTGAAGGGTATCACTCACAATGCACAGAGAAGAGGGTGGAGAGGAAACAGAACAGAATAATGGCCATTAAGGACAAAACAGTTCAGTCAACTGCAAACCACCAAAATGAGATTTTGCAGGAAGTAGTAGTAGTAGTTTAGGAGTAAAGCCACTAAAAGCAATTACCCAGACTACACAATGCAGATGGTTGACATGTTCACACAGAATGGAAAAATGACAGATACCCAAAGAGAGCCTAGAAAGCAAGACTTCGGGGAAAAATATGCAGTGGAAGACTAAAACAGACACAGGAGTGAAACATCCAAACCACACCTAAAGAAACATAAGACAACAACATAAAAATAAAAAATGCAGGATCAGATTACAATCCATAACAAATCATCGATCAAAACCCCATTATGGCTCAAAACAAACAAGTTCATAACTTATTTAAAACAAGTTACTTCTTGTCCCCCCCCCAAAAAAAAAAACCATCAACAAAATAAAATTTGTTTGTTAAACCACTTCATAAATCTAATATACCTAACACCCTATAGTTGATAGCATAGACAGTCTAACTTAACTTGCTCAACGGTCAGCTAAGTCACTGTTAGTAAAATTTATAAATTTATAAAAATTTATAAACTTTACTAAAAATCTTTATAAACTTTTAGTAAACTTTTTTAGTAAAGTTTAATTTATAAATCACAAATTTATAAAAAAAAAGAAAGAAAAAATCTGTCCATTTCAAATCACTAGTAAAAAATCACATCCTTAATCCCTTAACGTACCAATTAAAAATCAGAAAGCGGTCGTTTTTCTGCCAATTTTTTGGGCAAGTTTTGGGCAAGGGTGATTTGCTGGATCAAATTCATCATTATTTGAAAAATAATGATGAATTTGTACAAACGCAAACGAAATAGCCAATTTCTCAGCTGAAAGGAAATAGGCACAAGATTGTCTAGCGTCTATATTCGGTTGTATTTATATGTGAAACCAAAATTCAAAATCGATTTTGGTGCAATAAACAAAAGACGTGTCACGGGCATCTTTGTATGTTAAGGGATTAAAAATTCAGACATAACATTGAGTTTTGATGTCACTTCCTTATTTACTAATGTACAACTAACAGATAGTCTTGATTTAATGAAGTCTAACTCCTCTTCCCCTTCTCCCTGATATCTTTGAATTATTCAAATTTACTATGTATGCAGGTGACTTGACTTGGCAAGGAAAAATCAATAAATAAATTAATGATACTGCAAGACATAATAGAATGCAACAAAGCAACTCAAATCTATTCCTTTAGAAACAGTTCCAGAGATGCTTCCAAAACTGGGAAAAATGCTTGCAGGAGAACATACAGGATGAGAATATTTCGAAAGGAGATATGTTCCTATAGCTCATAAGCTTCTCAAATTTATATATATATGTAAATAAATAATGTCCTGCAACTTTTTGAACAGGCCTCATACAGTTAATCCTCAACTTACAATGCGAGTTCAGTTCTGACTATCTTGTAAGTTGAAAAGGTCATATATCAGAAATCACTACATGAACCATAACAATATGTTAACAATTAACATACCTGAATGCTAAAATGTGTAGGTCTGTTGTTTTCTTATTTTTTAACTAAATTTACCATTTATTTATAGTGAAATAATACAACATACAAATTATAACATAAATTACTGTGTACTGTATTTTGATAAATAAACATGAATGTACAGTCCTTCTGTGTGCTTACTATTAAGTAAACTAATTGGCTGGTAATGTAGAGCAAGGAAAATTCTTCAAAGCTGCAGCTTTATTAATTGGACAATTCATTAGGAGAGGCCAAGTCATCAATAACAAATTCTTGAAAGTCAGGAATTGCAACAAAGCATCCTGCAGATGGTTCACTAAATGGCATAACTTGTGGGAGGTTTAGGCTCATCATCGGGGGAAGGGGAGGGACACTGGCAATAGACTTCAAAAATTTGTACATTGAATCTAACTTATTCTGCACAGTTTGCCTTTTCTTTTCTGCCTGAATTTCTCAGTAGCAAGTAGTTGCAGCTTGCATCATTCTGTCTTCCTTACTAAATCTCTCCATGTTGGGATCCATTTCCTTAAACTTTTTTTTTTTTTTGGGAGAGTTCAGCTTCTTTTTGTTCTTCTGTAACATTCTGTGCTTCTAGCTATATTAGGCCTTCACTCGAGAACTCTTCTTGGAAAGCTTCCACCAATGCTGTACACCTTTATTGTCAACATTCAACTTCACCTAGCAGCACTCTCTTCCCTAATCTTTTGTAAGGTTTTGCATTTTGTCATTGTCAAATCCTATGAATGTATGAACATATTTTCAGCAACTTCTTCCAAACACCCTACACTCTACTGTAACATAACTCCATGCTGCATCTGCATTCTCTGAGCAATGCAAGATATGTTTCCTTCTAAAGGTCTCTGAGGGTTTTCTCACCCTCAGTAGCAGCAATAGCCTGAGAAAAAGTATTTTTGAAATGATGCCTTGAATGCAGCAGTATTTGGTGAATGGGATGGCCATTATAAGTCATTACATTGCAAGCTGAATTGACTATATATCTGGATACATAACTTTTGTTAGAGAGCAGTCTGCCTAATTTAAACATATAATAAATTTAGTTTAATCCTTTATCCAAGTGTGAGCAAACAAAGTTTGCGACTGAAAGTATCTTCAGGACTGGGGCAAGGTGGTACAACTCCAGGGCAACTCGTTGCAAAGGTGGAGCAAGATACTAACACTCCTGTCTCAGTATCTCCTCAATAAAGGTCGAAACTAGTCTGGGTAATGGCCCTTCCCTTAATGCAGAACATTAGACATATCCACAAGGAGATGTGTTTTGCATTATAGGAGATACTGAGACAGGAGTGTTGGTAGCTTGCTCCACCTTTGCAACGAGTTTCCCTGGTGTTGTACCACCTTACCCCAGTCCTGAAGATACTTTCAGGCGCAAACTTTGTTTGCTCACACTTGGATAAAGGATTAAACTAAATTTATTATACTCTAACCAAGTGAAAAATAAACTTTCAACATCTTTCTCTAAATCCAGAGTAATTTATTAAAAAAGGGTGGCACACCAATTAGCAACTCCTATAGGTAGAGATGACCTGCGAATGCTTCTGCCTGGTATCTCAGCTTGGGCCTGGCTCCCACTGAAGAGACAAACCTGTTCCAGCGGATTCCAGCAACAGTTTAGGAGAACCGAAAAGAGAGCTCCGATTGAAGTCCTGCCTTGGTAAGATTCCTTTGTTCTTTTTGGGGTTTTTTTTTTAGGCCTATACACGGCATTCCGCTATTTTATAGGAATAGACTATCCTTGGAAAGTCTTCTTCCTTTCTTTCTTTAAGTAATGTCTTCGGTTTTACCAAAGGTAAGAACCCTCGGGTTCGAAATTGATGCTAATATTGAGAAGAGGACGTTTGCGTTGACTATAATTAACTATGTCGGGGCAGACAACATTTCCGGTTTTACCCCTTATGGGGGGGGGGGAAGGTTTCAAGTTGTATGCACTAGCGTTGCAACTAGAGAAAAATTACTGAAAGGAGTCGAGTGCCAGGGAAAAGTTTTTCATCCTTTTGTGGTAGGAAGTCTTTCCAAAAATGTAAGAATAGATCGTTTCCCGACAGAATATCTCGAAGAAGACACTGACATCATCACTAAAGTCTTCTCGAAATGGGGCGCCGTCCGGGATACAAAAATTGGTACGGACGCTGACTTCCCTCAATGGAAGTCAGGAGAAGTCACTTTTTCTGTCATGATGAAGGCAGAAATTCCGAATTTCGTCAAAATAGGATCGGCCAGGGTAATGGTTAGCTACCCTGGCGTAAAGCGACAATGCTTTAAGTGCGGTGCCCTCACGCATCTCGGGGCTCAGTGCCCGAAAATGAAATGCCGCAACTGCCTTACAACGGGCCATACATTGGAGAAATGCCAGTCGGCCTGCTTAAAATGTGGCAACAAGGACCACAAAGTGGACACCTGTCCAAACAGAAACCATGCCGAAAGAGTGGGAGGCACTATCACGCCCAACACTCCAATACCAGAAAACAATATCAGTGGCATGGAGCAGAACAACTTCCCAACCCTGAAGGCTGCACATGAAAGGGCAGCAACAATGAATAATACCGCCACATCGCAAATTGAAGTAACAGAGAAACCTACAGCCAAAACTGTAGAAGCAGCCAGGAAAGACTCAAAGCAGGAGGAGCCAGCCAACGACCAAACTGCCACCATAGAAAATAAACAGAACCACCAGCAAGAAGGTTCTATCACGGTAGTTGAAGAAACAGTAGAAATGGAAACTCACAGTGAAGAAACCACACAAAAAAGGCCAGGCAGCCCTGAAGAAGGGAATGTAAAAAAACCAAAACCAGGGAGTCCTGGCGTAGTTGAAACTGGAAAGGTAACAGCAAAACTCACAAAGTACCCTTATGCAAAAGCCAATGCACCGATACTGCATCTGCTAAAAGACTTCTCCGAGGATGCGAAGGTTTTACGAAATGGAATAGAAACATTCGGGGATATCCTACTTATCCTCACAGGGAAAAATGGGCCTAAAGTGGTAAGCGCAGAGTGGAATGATATGTTTGTCGAAGACATAGATGAAATCACTCCAGAACAAATCGAAGAATTTATTGATGCAAAGGATGACGTGGGAGCAGCATTGTACAGAGGCCTAGGAATGCTAAACTACTCCCGTGGAGATAAGTTATATGATCACATCCTTAGTACCCATAACAATAGAAAGCAGGAGGATTCAAGCCCTGCCTAACACGCTGAAAAGTCAGTTGACTCGTTGCATACAGCTGCCAGAAAAAAAAAAAAAAAAAAAAAAAGGTCCTTTTTTTTGTTCTCTTTCAAATTAGAATTTTTGTTTTGAAAAGGTCTTTTCCACACACGAGGGGGCACCCTGAGAACCTGGGCTGCGAAGGCCTACATCGAGGGGGTGCAGCTCCTTGTGGGCTGCATCACCCAGGCCAGGCTCTTTCCCCGCTCTTCTGATCATTCAGTTTGAAATTCCGAAATTCACATAGTTTCTTATTTCTTTGGTTCTGTCTTACAAATTGTTATATATACGTTTTACTGTTATTTACCAGTTCCTTTTTCATGTGTTGCTTCTTTCATTTGTTTTTCCCCACTTTCCTCGGGCAGTCATCTGAAGAGGTGACTGACCGAGGGAAGTTGAAAAGAACGGATGGAGGGAGATAATGTCGGAGATCTGCTTGGTGCTGGCATTTAAGTCAGGCCAAGTAGATCGACTGAGGCCTCTTTTAACTATCTACTCTATCTTTCTCCTCCTCTCTCACTATCAGGCTGACTCTCAGCACAACTTTTATTAAATCTAAAGAGGCCAGTGATGAAAGGCATGAACTCCCATTCTACCTAATAAAGGTTGAAACTAGTCTGGGTAGTGGCCCTTCCCTTAATGCAGAACATTAGACATATCCGCAAGGAGATGTGTTTTGCATTATACTGAGATACTGAGACAGGAGTGTTGGCATCTTGCTCCACCTTTGCAATGAGTTGCCCTGGTGTTGTACCACCTTACCCCAGTCCTGAAGATACTTTTAGGTGCAAACTTTGTTTGCTCACACTTGGATAAAGGATTAAACTAAATTTATTATACTCTAACCAAGTGAAAAATAAACTTTCAACTAATTTAAACAAGTTCCTTTGCAAGTATCACATGAACTGGCCATTGTTACTTCTGTATACCTCCAGCTACCTCTGTATTAAAAACCTGTCATAAAAGACACTTTATAACTTTTATACAAAATAAATATTTAAAAAATTTATTGTAAGAAACTAAGGAAACCAGGTGCCACATTTAGGATTTCACAAGACAAGCATTGCTTTTAAAACTATCCTTGTATTTGTGAGTTTAGATTTATCTATATACTTATTTAACTGATTCCTTTTCTACCTGATGGTGTAGAAGTACTACAAAGAGCACTCCACTTCTTTTGTGCTCTGGCCAGAGCATGAAAGGACTCCAGATATTTTTGTCCATTACAATTTGAATTGCTTCACTTACTCATTTTCAGGTGTAAACTGCAACATATTGTTTTGCTCTGAAAATGCTTCTTTGAAATTGAGCAAAATATTAACTAGTTAATAAACATACTTTTATAATTTAGTTTTGTTTGGTGTTATAATTTATAATACGTTATAAAAAAGAATATGAAGTGGATTTGAAAGAGATGATCATTTGGTTTTGAGCAGCATAAAAATTTCATATCGAAAAGAAAAACATTATTATTATTATTTCGAGACAACTCCAAGGAGTCCAAAGACTCATTGAGGGAAGGCACTTACTCTACAACTCTCCGTTTCCATCATCTACACCAACACCATCTATTGCTCACCACCACTACTACTACTAGTATTTTTTGTCTGTAAACTGCATGTCCTAAAGGCTGAATTGCCTGTAAGCAGGATGAAAAAGCAGAGTTTCTGTGAGAAAAAACCCTGCTACCTCTGCATGAGATTGGATAATTCATCATCAATTGAAAAAAAACCATATAAAGATTCTTCTCATCATAACGAGAATCAAAATTAGGCCTTTTTCTCCTAAGTAATTATTTTCTTTTCCTTCATGGAAAAGAAAATAATTACTTCATTGGGGAAACAGGATATACAATCCCTATCCGTAAAAAAGAGCACAAACACACATTAAATTCAAAATGTTTGGTGAAGCAGGCCTCTCAGATCACGCTCTTAACACCCTGCACCAAATTGAGTGGAAAAGTACTTGTTCATTACATCATACAAAAACCTGGTATGAACGGAAATTTAAAGAAGCCTGTGAAATTTTGATAAATAACCTTAATCTTGTGTAGCTCAGTGGTTGTGGAGCTTGTGTAGCTCAGTGGTTGTGGCGTTTTCACACCATGGCGCTTGGCCGCACGAAGGAAGACTTGGTTTCGAGTCAAGTCGGCGACTAGAGGAAATTTTTCTAAGCCTTTTTTCGACCGGTTCCCGAGTTAGTCGATCTCTGGCACGGGCAAGGGGTTTTTCCTCCCGGAAACTCGTGTTTTTCGTCCCGTAAACTCAAGAAAATCGACCGTCGAACTCACATTATTTCAGACATTAAATATATTGTGTTAGGGTTAGGGACCACGAGATGGCGGCACATTTGAGCCGTCTCTCTTCACTGCGTACCACTTAATTAGTGATAGATAGCCTTGGGCCATCTATCTCTCATTGGTATCAGTGGAGATTGAACTGCCCACTCAATCTCCAAAAGTTAGATAGGGCTAAATGGCCTCGCGTACTCCCGTATACGGGAATAAAAAGGCGTTAGCTGAGTTTTTTTTTTTAACCTTAATCTTAACAATAATGGTGGCATAAAAATCCCAAAAATTTGGATGGCACGCATTCAGCCCACCTAGTTTCCAGCAAACCCTGACTTTAGGACTCTAAGCAATTTTTCAGCTTTTATTGGCCATTATTCATACCAGTTAGTTGTAATTTATATATAAGTAATTCTCTTTTTTTATTTATTATTTATTAATTTTGTCCTTTTTTTGTAAACATGGTGCTCTCCAGCTCAATTTAAGTTTGTAATGTAATAGATAACAATAATAGGACTCTAGCTTTGATGTAGTAAGGGTTTTTTTTTCATCAGAGGTCAGGCCAATAGTTGTAACGGTTGGTCAGTAACTTCAGCATGCCATGTAGATTGTAGTGCAGCTTGTTTCTTTGTATATATGTGTATACTCCAGATGATGACCTTAATGTGAAGGTTGAAACGTTGAGTGTTTATTTTGGTTTATATTAAACTGAAGTTTTACTCTAACAGGTAGTCGTTTCCATTATTTTTCATAATGTCTTCGAAGTAATTACTCCAGATATCTAAAATATATCTTCAGTTTTCATGTCACCTTTATCATCTGATTCCTTTTACAGTAATCTTTACTCTATTTCTAAGCTTTTTTAATAGCCTCCAGGATATTTTGTGGAAACAGGCTGTTCTGTGGGTAATCCAAGGTCAATGGGAAGGCTGTGTGCTGCTATTGGGGAAGAAGTTTGGGAAAGTTTCCAAAGAAGCCCTGGAAAATCAACCAGATAGGCATCTCATCAAATTGGAATTCCACATGTGACTGTGTGGTGTGTTTTACAACAGTGTCTATATTTAAGGCCCTACAAATTCACCCTCATACAACATTTGAAGAAAGACGATAAGAAGATATGCCAGGATTTCTATGCAGAAATTATCAGTAGGATAGAACAAAATGAGGACTTTTTGGACATGATCATTTTCAGTGACAAGTGCGCTTTTCACATAAGTGGGCAAGTAAACACAACTGCAGATTTGGAGAAGCAAAAATCCACAGGCCATCGTAGAACATGTTCGGGGCACCCCAAAGGCTAACGTTTTTTGTATCATAAGCAAGAAGAAAGAGTATGGACCCTTACTTTTTATTTTCGGATCCTACCATTACTGGTGGTGTGTATCTGGACATGCTACTCGGGAACCTAATGCCACAATTAGATGACGATGACCACAAAAGACATTTACATTTCCAGCAAGACGGAGCACCTCTTCATTACCTGACAGACGTAAAGTCATACCTCGACACCCGTTTTTCCCAGGCAGATGGATTGATAGAGAGGTGCCTGTAGCACGGCCACCACGTACCCCCAACCTTACACTGCTAGATTTTTTTCTTATGGGGCTTTGAGAAAAATCAAGTGTTTGTACCATCACTACCAGCCAATTTGGATAAGCTGCGTTCCAGAACTACTGCCACCACTGCTGAAGTTATGCCAGATATGCTCTGTTGCATATGGCAGGAAACAGATTACACACAGGATGTAAGCAGAATTACTGGAGGCAATCACATCAATTTTTAACTGTCTGTGTTGAAACACCCTATATATCAAAGAAATAGGGACAAAATATTTAAAAAGAAGAAAAGAGGCAAGTTTGTGGGCTTGATTTATGAAACCTTAAAGTGCTCAAACTTTCCAAGCTTCAACTGCATTAACAGCCTACATCTTACATACTAATCTCTATACTATCCTCCAGTAGGGTGAAGACAAGATCAGATTTCTCTTTTGTTTACTTTCATTTTCAGTCTTTCATGAAGAATGGAATATAAAGAAGTTTTACATGTTTAAAGCCAAGAATTGAATTATAAAATTACAATTTCAGAAAGTATAAAATGCATAGTTATACTTACCCACCAAAAGCAATTATATATCTATTCAACATATGTCTCTCTGAAGATGAAAATGTTCCATAAAGAAAAAATATCTTCCCTTTAAAATAGTTTGGTAATTCTGGTAAATCTGTATTTTCATTATGCTCTGTTTCTTTTTTAAGTTTGTTATTTTCCTTTGTTTGCTGAACTTCATTTATTCTTGATGCTCTAAACAAAGCATCAACAAATATGTCAAGTATAAAGCAAATATTTAAATCAAATACAAAAAATGCCTGCACATCAGTGAGAGGAATCTACATTATGTATAACTACAAAAATAAGTTTTTTTTTTGACTAAATACCAAAAATGAAAGAAATAATTATGCATTACTGATGAAAGAAACATGCTAATATGATACATAGTGCACTTACTCTTTACTAATCAATCAATAACTAGGTCAACAGCACCTGAGGTAACATCTCAATAATAGTTCTTATCGGTGAGTATGGGCAAACCTAAAATAACTCAAATGGGAAAGGCACCTTAAAGACCGAAGAGATTGTTTTTGAAACAACCAAAAGTTAAATTTGGTAAATGCTGTAAGAACTAATGCTAATGTTTGGACTACCAGAATCTGAATACATGATCGACACTTTGGTGAAATCTGCAACAGCATCAACCAATTTCTCTGTTTGCAATGGTGAGTCTGTTAGAGCCTGGATGTATTCCCGAGCCAGCAAGTATTAAATCATTGGAGTGCAAGAAAACAAACAGGTGCAGATCAGTGTAAGGCAGAGTTTGAAGCAGCACCCAACACTGCCAAGAGGAGAGCCCCGAGTCTCTGTTGTACTTATGAAATGGTAATACCAGTTTCAGTACCTATATAATATCATAACTTGGCTAATTGGAGGCTAAAATACATTTCAACTGCAGAGTGAACTCAAGGTTTACTTTTTACTCCATTTCTTTAGCATGCAATACGAGTGATTTTTCAGCAGAGCATCAAACAGTAATGGAGAGATCTAACATTTCTTTTTACTGAGGGTAAAGCTTTAAAACTTTTTTTTTCGCAAACTGGACAGCATGATCTACAGAACCAAATGATAATGTTTTAAGTGGCTTCTAAGGTCAACAGCAAATAATCTTGCAGCCACTATTTTCGTAAGAATGTCCTGAAGGAAGTCAGAATAGTGACGTGGGAAATGCTGTATAAAATGTCACAATTTGTAGGGATGGGTGAAATGTGCAGAGCATAGTAAAGAATACCTTATTATATATTCCATATCACTCCTAATTTCAACTTACCTTAAAACAACAACTATAAGCGTCAATCTAGCAAAGAAAAATAAATTATATCCAAAAAACATCAAAGGCAATCATCAAAAAAACCTTCCAGATCCACTTCCCAAATATGTCATCTTTAGTCCAAAACTCAGTGATCCATTTTCATCTCCAATGTTCCAAAAAAACACACACCTTTTCTTGACAACAACTCAACCTACAGCTTCTTCAGTCATTACCCATCTCGTTTCCCCAAATACACACGCACTTTCGAATCTTTTAACTTTTCCCAATTATACACACACTGATTTTTTTTTTTTCAAGGCAACATTTGTGCATATGTTTACTCCAATATTACTTGTAAAAAAAACAACTTATAATTTCCTTTTTTTCCCCCTTCTATATCTTATCTGGCTAAAAATTTCTTTCTTCTATGGGTGCCCTCTATGGACAACTAGTGGGCATCATAGATTGTTGTGTGGAAGATACTAAGAATTTGTTTCCCCATATCCTTGAGAGTTATACCTTACCATATTTATTGAGACTGGGCTGATAATTTTTTTAAGTCCACTGCTGATTTTTTTTTAAGTCTCTCCTCTGTGGCAAAGAAGATTGGAAGTTTATTTTCCACTTGGTTAGGCTATAATAAATTTAGTTTAATCCTTTATCCAAGTGCAAGCAAATAAAGTTTGCGCCTGAAGTATCTTCAGGACTGAGGCAACTCGTAGTAAAGGTGGACCAAGTTCTCATCACTCCTTGTCTCAGTATCTCCCATAATGCAAAGCACATCTCCTTTCGGACATGTATAATGCTATGCATTAAGGGAAGGGCCACTACCCAGACCAGTTTCGACCTTTATTGAGGTCTCATCAGTGGGAGCCAGACCCAGAAGTGGTGATACTAAGACAGAAGCAATGGAGAGGTCATATTTACCTATACGAGTTGCCAAAAGGTGTTCCACCTTATTATTAAATTACTCTGGATTCAGAGAAAGATGTTGGAAGTTTATTTTCCACTTGGTTAGGCTATAATAAATTTAGTTTAATCCTTTATCCAAGTGTGAGCAAACAAAGTTTGTGCCTGAAGTATCTTCAGGTCTGAAGCAACTCGTGGTAAAGGTGGACCAAGCTCTCATCACCGCAAAGCACATCACCTTGGGGACATGTATAATGCTATATGCATTAAGGGAAGGGGCACTACCCAGACCAACCATAGTCTAACTAAGTGGGAAAAAACTTCCAACAACTTTCTCTAAATCCAGAGCAATTTAATAATAAGGTGGTACACCTTTTGGCAACTCATATAGGTAAATATGACCTCTTCATTGCTTCTGCCTTAGTATCACCACTTCTGGGTCTGACTCCCACTGATGAGACCTCAATAAAGGTCGAAACTGGTCTGAGTAGTGGCCCTTTCCTTAATGCATAGCATTATACATGTCTGCAAGGAGATGTGCTTTGCATTATGGGAGATACTGAGACAAGGAGTGATGAGAGCTTGGTCCACCTTTACGAGTTGCCTCAGTCCTGAAGATACTTCAGGTGCAAACTTTGTTTGCTTACACTTGGATAAAGGATTAAACTAATTTATTATTGTGCAAAGAAGAGAGTTAGTCTTTTTCATTTGATCTTGTGCAGGAGGTTCAAGACACAGTCTGCTAGACCTACCCAACCATAATTATATTGGTAAATGTAATTCTCATGTTCTTCATGATGGTGAAAGCAGATCCTTATCTCCATATCAAGATGGCAGCTGTTTACCTGTTTCCCCTAAAAAGCAACTTCATTGGAGGCACTCTTAGTCCAGGTGTACAATTTGCAAATACAAGGAACTTTACACACACACACATAAAGGCCTAAGAGTGGGGGGAACTTGTCTTTAGGGGGAGAAGAGATAAGGGTAGGCAACAAGATATGAGAAAGATGCAGTGCAAAGTTTAAATTTCTTTATAAAGTTTGCTATTTTTTTCTGATGTGCCACAGATATATGGAATGATGATACTATTATTGTAATCAGTATTTGAGAGGGAAGAGAGACAGAGAGAGAGAAACCAGTATTTGTTAATTATGTTAAAACTTCAGCCATTTGATATAAAAGTGTGATGAATATGGTTAAGATGGAAGTCAGAGATTGACAGCTCTGTTAACTCAAATTTTTATAATATCATGTTTATGCTACCCATGACTGTGAGTGGGTAGCATAAACATCATGAATGACTAGATACAGTTTTGCAGGTTTTGAATCTAAGTGGGTTGATAATAACATTACGCAAAGGTAAATGTGGTCCAAAGCGGATGTTGAAATGTATATACATGAATGCTAGAAGTATCAGAAATATGGAGGGGGGGGGGATTTTGCACTGGTTAGCTCAACTTGGCCCAAAACTATCAGTATCAGCAAAACGCAGTTGACAGAAGATGATATAGTTAGAGGATGTGTTGTGAAAAGGAAGAACAGGGGGGGGGGGGTATTGTAAAAAGGAAAAACAACATCATAGGACAACTATTAAGACACTTAGACTGGATTACAAATTTGATTGAGAGAATGATGGAGGGAAGACCATCATTCGCTCAATCCCTCTACCACTAGTAAAGGGAGACCAAGAACCCAATACATGAGTGACATCAAAAATGAACAAAGTTACCAAACAGTCAAACTAATAGTACAAAACAGAACAACATCAGCAGCCCATGCTATCTACCAACCAATAAACTGAGGACAGAAGAAGAAGAAAAGGGCTAGTGATGCCACATGACATAGTGGCAACTCAGAAACAATGAAAAATCACTTAAAAGTTAGAATCAATATAATGAAATATTTTGAGAAAATAAATACTTCTTTCTCAACTTTCTAAGTTTTAATATCCATTATTAACCATCACAGTCTGCATAGTCCATCACTGGGTAAGAAATAAGCCAATTACTGCTGTCCACTACATATCCATTTTAGGTTGCCATGACGTGATTAACTGATTATGTCATGTTACAAATGAGTGCTCTCTAAAATTAAAATGATACATGCATGTCGTATTCTCTTACTGATCATATTTCATTATGACCAAATCAGTGTTAATTGACAAAACAGGCATTTATAATGATAAGTAGAGTAAACATACAAAAAAAAAACTATGACATAAAACATGAAACAGAATCAGCAGGTGGGTTGTGGATAACTGGTTTAAGTATTTTTTGGATTCTTTGGGGGGGGGGGGGGTAGCCATTGGCTGAGAAAGTGTCAGGGATGTGATTTAGTTCAGTGGTTAGGGCTTGATCATTTGAACAGATTAGTTTTGCCCTGTTGAATAATGTCTTAACTCCATATTGTTGTGAGGTGGGGGGGGGTGATGGGATTGTTGGTGAATGTATCTGCCTATATGGGTGGGTTTTCTATAAACTGAGAAAACCAAGGTTCCATCAGGTTGGCGGGTGACTAGTGTGTTTAGGAAGGGGAGGCTATTGTTTTTCTCTTTTTCCAGGGTGAACTTGATTCCAGGGTGTTGGTTGTTTAAGTGTGTTAGGAAGGAGAGGAGTGAATCCGGGCCATGTGGCCAAATAGCGAATGCATCATCAACGTAACAAAGCCATATGGTAGGTTTTTGTGGGGCTGAGTTTAAGGCTTTCTCTTCAAAAGTCTCCATAAAGAAGTTGGCCAAGGGTGGGGAAAGTGGTGAACCTGTAGAATTTTTCCTGCCAAACGAAATAGCCTGAGTTCTGAAATATTGTGAACTGAAATAGGGCTGAGATATCGGGAGGAAATTTAGCTTGGATTAGCTCTCAGGTTTCTTTGAGGGGAACATTCGTGAATAAGGAGGAGACATCAAACTGACCATTATGTCATTATGTTGGAGTGTAAGGTTTTCTATACTGGCTTTGAATGTGTGATGGTGTGTTGCCAGTATAGTGTGAAAGTGCTTTAGCTAAATGCTTAGCTAGTTTATAAGTGGGGGAATCAATGCCATCCAATATAGGACGTAATGGCACATTTTCTTTATGTATTTTTGGGAGCCCATATATGCGGGAGTGGTCAAAAGTTATATAGTTTTAATGTGTTGGTAATCTCCACAGGCCAAGAAGTAACCTTCTTAAGGAGCCTATGGAGTTTTCTAATTTTTGAGTTGGTGGGATTGTATTCAACAGGGAGGTAAGTAGCTCGATCTAATAGTAAAGTCTTAAGCTTACCTGTGTAGTCATTATGAATGAGTACCACAGTGGCGTTCCCCTTATCCGCTTTGGTGATAACTATTTCTTTGTTTTTCTTCAATTCTTGTAGTGACTTGTATTCATTAATGGATATGTTGGTTTTTGGTGGTTTTGCTTTTGTGAGAACACAGGCTACATCCAATCTAATATCGTTGGCGATGTGGTTTGGAAGGTGGCAAATCCCGCGTTCAATCTGGATCATTAATTCCTCGGCCGGTAATTTCCTAGGAGCAATGCTGAAGTTGTGACCACGTGACAAAGCATTGAGTGCTTCAGGTTTCAAGATAACTGAAGAAAGGTTAACTACAGTGTTGGTTTGTAGTTTAGGTTTGGACGCCGAGTTCTTTATTAATTTATCAAACTTGATATGTCGACTCCGTATTCTTCAAATTCTTTATTTGCTGCCGTACATGAGACGTCATGTAGAACTAGCCAAAGCTCGTGATTAAGCGTATTTAAAAGCTCATTTTCTAGCGCTAAAATAGCTCTGTTTATGTCGGCTAGGGAACTGCGTGTAGCGGTAATTCGTTCCCGAAGTAAAGCCTGGCACGCCTTGTTGTAAATATGGAGAGCTTTCTGTGAAAAGAAGCGGTGTTTAAATTTTACACAATTAGGGATGACTTGATTATCCCGGCAGCGTTTTAGGAATGCCAGACAGTTCAGTTGTCTGGATAACTTCAGCTTCAGTTTGCCGTAATGGCAGGCCTAGCGTGTGAAGGAATCTCTGTGGATGATCGTAATGCTTGTAGAGAGGCTTATACGCTGGTTAAACATGATAACTAATAATTAAAGAATTGACAGCGAACACTAGAAATATAAATTAAATAAACTTTAATATATACTTTCTGATATTTCGGCAACGTCATGTTGCCATCTTCTTGGGAACTTAATACAAAGAGAAGTGCACGCAAGTACTACATAACAGCAAAATGAGAAACGAAGCAAGGAAGATACCGTTTTCCTAAAGTTGATGGTGCCCCTGGTGGGCTATATCGGTAGTTCTTGGCCTTTGGGCTGAAGTTCTTCTGATAAATGTTTCCCAAATTTGGAGCAGTCTCATGCATCCAAATTTGTTGAGGTTTGGCATGTTCCTAAGGGCTGATGCTGATTCCATGAATAGTCTTTCATATTTGAACTTGCTGCGGTGTGTTACTGTGGCTTTCTTCCACCTTATTCTGTGGCGAGTATCCACAGCGTGGTCTGCAAGAGCAGAGTAGGCTGTACTGGTGAAATCGGATGTAATCCTGCTTTCTAAGATTCTGATATTTGCTATCTTGCCTGTTTGGCCAAAGTAGGACAATTTACAGCTGCAAGGGACCTGGTATACACCAGGTAGGTGTGGGAAGTGGTTGGTCTTTAGTAGAGCGGATAAAGGATGCCAATTTTCTATATGGTCTGTAACAAGTGGTCAAGTCATGTTTTTTTTAGGATTTTGTTGATTTTTTCCGAGGTGCCTCAGATGCAAGAAATGGTGACGGATTTAGAGTAATCTTTTTTGTGAATGGGGGGGGGGTTGTGGATAACTGGTTTAAGTATTTTTTGGATTCTTTTGGAGGGGTAGCCATTGGCTGAGAAAGTGTCAAGGATGGGATTTAGTTCAGTGGTTAGGGCTTGATCATTTGAACAGATTAGTTTTGCACTGTCGAATAGTCTTAATAACTCCGTATTGTTGTGAGGGGGGATGATGGGATTGTTGGTGAATGTATCTCCTGTATGGGTGGGTTGTCTATAAACTGAGAAAACCAAGGTTCCATCAGGTTGGCAGGTGACTAGTGTGTCTAGGAAGGGGAGGTTATTGATTTTCTCTTTTTCCAGGGTGAACTTGATTCTAGGGTGTTGGTTGTTTAAGTGTGTTAGGAAGGAGAGGAGTGAATCCGGGCCATGTGGCCAAATACCGAAAGTTTATTTAATTTATATTTCTGGTGTACGCTGTCAATTCCTTAATTATTAGTTATCATGTTTAACCAGCATATAAGCCTCTCTACAAGAATTATGATCATCCACAGAGATTCCTTCGCACGCAAGGCCTGCCATTACGGCAAACTGAAGCTGAAGTTATCCAGACAACTGAACTGTCTGGCATTCCTAAAACGCTGCCGGGATAATCAAGTCATCCCTAATTGTCTAAAATTTAAACACTGCTTCTTTTCACAGAAAGCTCTCCGTATTTACAACCGGGCAAGCCAGGCTTTACTTCAGTAGCAAATTACTGCTACACGCTGTTCCCTAGCTGACATAAACAGAGCTATTTTAGCACTAGAAAATGAGCTTTCAGATATGCTTAATCACGAGCTTTGGTCAGTTCTATGTGATGTCTCGTGTACGGCGGCAAATGAAGAATTAGAACGAATACGGAGTCGACATATCAACAAGTTTGATAAATTAATAAAGAACTCGGCGTCCAAACCCAAACTACAAACCAACACTGTAGTTTAGGTTTGTTAAAAAACGTTTAATGTTAATTTTCTTGACCAAAAAGCTCTGAAAAACTTTTATTGGGATTATATTGATCAAGTGTATATAATAAACAACTAAGTTATACCAACTAGTTTCGCCAACTAAGTCTGTTGGCATCTTCAGGGTACATAACTGATGTAAGGCACTAAAAAGTAAAAAACTGTTACAAACTAAAATCAACCGATTCCAATTATATTAAACAAAGAACAGAGCACGTACAATACATTCATAGAGTGTGGATGATCTCATTTGTTATTTAGGAATGTTCTATAGTTGGCACTATAGAACGTTCATAGTGCACCTGGCCATCCATCTCACCTAGACCACCTCCATCCAGATGTAAAAGTTTTTTATTTGCCACCAAATACAACTCCACTCATTCAGCCTATGGACCAAGAGGCGATTGCCACATTTAAGGTGAACTATCTTCGAACCACTTTCGCCCAAGCTATAGACACCGACCCAGAACTATCTTTGTGAGAGTTTTGGAAACAGTACGATATTTATAAATGCATCAAAAATATTGCGATCACATGCGAGGCTGTGACAAAGAGATGCATGATTGGAATCTGGAAAAACTGTGTCCAGCATTTTCTTAATGATGAATTTGATAGTGAAGATGAACTTGAAATGGTTACGCAAAATATTGTAATACTGGCAAATGGACTTTCTTTAGACATTCTTTAGACGTTGAAGTGGAAGATGTTGAGGAGCTGCTAGAGCAAGAATCTGGAGAACTTATCGCTTTGGAAGAAAAAAGAATGGCTGAAGAAGAAAGGATTGAAGAAGAGAAAAATGAAGATGAGGAAAAACCAGAAAGAAAATTCACCATTAGAGGATTATCTGAAGGTTTTTCTCTACTAAATAAACTTCTTACATATTTTGAGGAAATGGACCCAAACATCGAACAATTTGCAGGGATTGAACGAATGGTACAAGATGCTTTTCGGCCATACCGTGAAATTTACGAGCAGAAAAGGAAACAAATAATTCAGACAAAAATCGACATGTTTATGAGAAAAACAACTCCCACTACATCAAGTGGTGGCATTGATGACCCACAGCCAAGCACGATTGGTCAGTAAAATATTTCTTATCTATTTTCTGCATATGTTTTGTTTAGTTCTTTAAGATAAAATATTTTTTAGGTTTTATACAGCATTTGATATCTTTTTCATAATATTTTTTATTTTTGTAAATAGTAAACCAATTGTATTGTACACAGTGTCTGATTTACCTAAACTGGTCCGACTTACGTCCAGATCGCTTTATGATTAGTCGGTCGGAACCTAACATGGTCGTAAGTCGACGACTACCTGTACATATTTTTAAATTACTTCACTCTACAACTACTTACCTCTGTAATTCATCCTCTGTATCAACACTGTCCACATCTGTTGATGCTAGATACTCGAAATCATCAGCGTCATCTTCAACTTCCTCAAGATATTTATTTACTTCGGCTATGAAAGCATTAACAAACTTGGTGAGCCACTTTAGGTATCTTTATCTCAATGTGTTACTAATGCACATATAAATGTTAAAAAAACAGACATTCAATAAAGACAAAAAATATTAATATACAAAACAACACCTAACTTTCAAATCTCACTAAATTGCAGATTGTTTAAGATGTATGTTTCTGATTGCAGATATAACAGGTATATGGTATAAATACTACATAGTATTAATTATTAAGATCTGCCACCAAGCTTTTTTTATTTTTTTTTTTCAATACTTAAGGGGAAAAAACTCATGATAGCTATTTGTTCTTTTATTATTAATTCTAATATTTTTAAACTATTTCTTAAAGAAGTATCATCATCATCATCATATTCCTGATATGTATACCCTCAAGGGGCATACAAGATATGATAGCACTACATGAAAAACTTACATCATTACTAACTTCCTATCTACAATTTTCATCCAAATCAATCAGATAACAGATTGATTTGGAGGAAAATCTGACTCCAACATTATCAAATATTATATTTCTGTCTTCTAATGCACTTTTTACTGTATCAATCCAGCTACACCTTGGTCTTCCCCTGGGTCTTTTTCCTGTCAACCTGGCAAAGAACACTTGTTTCGCTTTCCTCTCCCATTCTGTTTACATGACCATACCACCTGAGATTAGCTCTGCTAACACATTCCTGGATGCTAACAATGTCAAGTTCTTTCCTAATATCCTCACTTTTAATATGATATTGCCATTGATGCCATCTGTTCATGCCCCTAAACTTTCTCAGGATTCTCATATCTATGGTCTCTAGTCTTTGGTTAAGTACTTTATTTCTAACCCAGCTCTCAGATCCATAAGTTAAAATTCGTTTGAAACACTGTCTTGTATAAGCTAATTTACTGTTTTGACTAATTTCCCTCTTATTCCATATAAATTTATTCTGTTAACTTCCTACCATACTAGCTTTGTTGATTCAATTGTGTATTTCTATATTTGCCTTATAAGATGCACTTTTTTGTACCTAAAATTTATCTGGAAATTAGGATGTGTCTTAGAAACCTGTGCATCTTGGAAAATTGGTGTCGAGGCTAGCTGGTGAACGGACGTGCTACCGGAGAGCTCCTGAGAGATTTGTGTTTTTTGTTGATTTATTGGTGTTTTGGATTCAATTTAATGGACTTAAGTGTGTAATTTTGGTATATTATTGGAGCTTTATTAGCGTGGTTAGTGTACTAAAGTGTTTTATAACATAATCTATGTTGGGAAGTCGCCGCTAGATGAATTCGTAATGTGTAGTGTTCGTGCAAGCTCCAGATAAGATAAGTATCATTTTCAGTTATCGATACAAATTACTTAATATTGTGTAGTTTTGTTTTGTTTGCCTTGCGTATTTTAGTGAGTCTATTTTTGGTGTGTTATAACGTATAATTTGACAAAACACGTTGCAAATAAATATGGCACCTGTGCGAAGGAAAATGGCAGCCAGTAATGAAGGTTCGCCATCGTTATCAAAGAACGGTAGCATAAAAGAAATGAGTCAGTGTACTAGCTGTGAAATGTACGCTTTGCGGAGTGTGGTCGGACTGTGGTTAGATGATAATAAAGGATTGAATGTGTGTAAAAAATGTAGGGAGAATGAGGAATTGAAGTGTATTTCGGATCGTGAGTGTGATATTTTTGTCAACCTTCAGAATGAAGGAAATAGGGATGACAAGAAACAGCAAGGTTGTACATGAAAATTGTGAGAGTGTGAATGTAGAAAGTGTGAATGATAGTATAAATGGTTTCTCAGAGAACAAAAAAGATGAGATAGATTCATTGAGTGAGATCACGTTGTTGAATAGTGCGATAGAAAGAGCAAAACAGCAGTTAGAGTGCATGAACAAAAGTAGACTGAATGAACCAACCAATAATAAAAGGTATGACAGGAAAAATAGACGTATGAATGTGAACATGAACAAAATGAAGGATAGAGTGCTGTATGGAGACTCGTTAGTACGAGGTGTGTTAGTAGAGGATTTGACAAAATCGTACCAACCTGGTGCGACCATAAAGGACATAACTGCGTCTATTAGAGAGCAAAAGGAAAGGGTGAAAGAAATGATTATTGTGGCAGGTACGAATGATTTGAAAGGAGATAAAATGGAAATGATAGAAGACCTGAATGAATTGTTTGAGGTAGCAAAAGAAAAGAGTGAGAGAGTTAGAATGATTAGTCTTTTGCCACGGTATGACAGTGAAATGTTTAAAAGGAGGGCTATAATTGCGAATGACTTTATGCGTGGGTTATGTATGACGAGTGGTGTGGAATTTGTGGATGTGTGGAGTGAGTTTGATGGGCGAAAGGATCTATATAAGATGGATGGCTTGCATCTGAATGGTTACGGTGTAAGAAGACTTGAGAAAGTGTTGCTGAATGTAGTGGATGTGCAAATTCAGGGAAACTAGATTTGCTAGGGGGGGGGGAGTAGAGATACAGTCCTTATGGAGGCAGTTGAATGTAAGAATGAATATAATATGCCAGAGCAAATAAGGACAACAAATCTGAGTGGGATAGTTAATATAAGGCATCAAGGTAGGGTTGGGGCTAATGGAGGTCTTAAATTCATGTACACTAATACTAGGAGTATTAGGAACAAGAAGGAAGAGTTTTTGGCTATGGTTGGCACTTCCAGACCACAGGTTATAGGTATTAGTGAAACATGGCTGACTGTAGATGATATAACTAGTGGGATTGAATGTGATGGGTATAGTGTGTTCAGGAATGACAGAGAGAATAAAATGGGGGGAAGGGGTATTGTTGATGATAGCTGATGAGCTCCAGCCAAGGAGAATAGAAGTTGAATTGCAGGATAGAGAAAAGAGCACATTTGAGGCCATTTGGTGTGAGATTGTGGCTAGCAGAACTAAATATACAATTGGGTGCTGCTATAGACCAGGTGATGGAAAAGATGGTGGTGACAGTATGCACAAGCAAATAGAAGAAATGGGTGGAAGGAGGGTGATTATTATGGGAGATTTCAACTATGGTCGCATTGATTGGAATGAGGAGAGGACACACGGGAGGAAGGAATTGGATTTTATGCGGTTATTAAGGGATAACTATCTGCGACAGCATGTAATGGAAAATACTAGGGGTCAGAGAGTGCTTGACCTAGTAATTACATCTGAGGATTTGGCTGTAACAAATATGACCACATTGCCACCAATCGGTGAGAGTGATCATCGGGTCTTAACTTGGGAGGTGGCTAAAGGTGCAGAATTTTCAATTAAGACAGGGTATATGTGGAATTACCTTGCTGGCAAGTATGACAAGCTTAGGAGTTTGATTGGTTCAGTGCCATGGCATGTACAACTGCAAGGACTAGAAGTTGATAGTGCATGGGAGGTAGTTAAGAAGTGCTTGCATGAAGCAATGGCTGACTGTATACCTAGAGTCCGAATAATAAATCAAGTAGGGGTTAAATGGATGAATAACACCATTAAGCTTGAGTTGCAAAAAAAGAAACAACTATGGAGGGAATTTAAGGAGAACGGTGACTGGCAGGCACATGAACGGTATAAAGCGCAGGCCAGAAGGGTGACGAGTGTGGTAAGAAAAGCAAAAAAGGATTACAAAAGAACATTGGCCATGCAGGCTAAAGAGAATCCTAAACAGTTTTTTAGATATATAGCAAGTAAAAGGAAAATGTACATGGCAGATTGATTTTAAAGAATGCTGATGGTAGGGAGGTAACTGAATCAGTTGAGATAGTTGAGTTACTGAGTGAGCACTTTGCAAAAGTATATCATCCAGGTGGTGACATTGCAGAAACGAATAAACCAGTAGATTATACGGGAATTGTGGTTAATGAAGTGGAGGTGAGTAGTCTATTGCATAACCTCAATGTCAATACATCTGTGGGATTGGATGGTATACCAGCTCGTGTTGTACGAGATGCAGCTAAAGAATTGTCAGTACCCTTGACCATTTTGTTTAATTTGAGTCTCGGGTCTGGGTTAGTCCTGAGCGGGTGGAAAGAGGGGAAAATAGTTCCACTGCATAAAGGTGGTTCCAAGACTGCTGTTGTAAATTACCGACCGATTAGCATATCAGGAATCATTGTCAAGATCTTAGAGAAATTAGTCAAGATCTTAGAGAAATTAGTCAAGAAAAGAATACAGGATTGGATAGATGAAAATGGGATATTGTATGGGGGACAACATGGTTTTGTGAAGGGTAGATCATGCCTCAGTAACTTGCTCACGTTTTATAACACAGTGACGGCTGAACTGGATAGGGGTAATGGGTTTACAGTGATACTACTGGACCTTGCCAAGGCCTTTGATAGGATACCACATGGAACCCTAATCAGTAAACTGGAGCAGATGGGTATAGATATAGGGTTGGTGAGATGGATAAGAGGGTGGTTGAAGGAGAGATATCAAAGAGTGGTTTACTCAGGAGTGGAGTCTAAAAGACGTCTTGTGACTAGTGGAGTGCCACAGGGCTCTGTTCTTGGACCACTGCTTTTCAATTTGTTCATCAATGATATTGGAAAGGATCTGAGAGGAAGTGTTCACTTGTTTGCTGATGATGCAAAGTTGGGTAGAGCAATTGTGAGTGCACAAGATGTCAAAATTTTACAGGATGATTTGGATAGTTTGGAGGACTGGGCTAGGAAAAATGGATGTCAATTTAATGTGGCAAAGTGTAAGGTTAGGCACTTTGGGGTGAAAAGAATAGCAGCAGTATATCGCATTGGTGGAATCATACTCCAGGAGATTGATGAGGCCAGGGATTTGGGAGTGTTGGTGGATAGGGAGTTGAAGTTTAGGGGGCACATGTCAAAAGTAACTAAAACAGCTCACCAAATCACTTGGCTTCTGAAAAATACTTTAACATGCAGAGACGAACAAGTTGTTGTTCCTCTGTATCGAGCCTTGATAAGACCCCATCTGGACTTCTGTGCCCAGCTATGGGCACCAGGGTTTCTTCGTGATGGGGAGGAAGTGGAGAGGGTCCAGAGACGAGTGACCAAGATGATAGCAGGTCTGTGGAATGAACCTTATGAGAATAGGTTGAAGATTTGTGGGTTGCAGAAATTGGACGATAGGCGAAGGAGGTGTGATATGATTGAGACATTCAAATTACCGAAGGGTTTTTATAAGATTGATCCAGAAGACATTTTTGAAAATATGACTGGTGGTGGGAGGACTAGGGGCCATGCATGGAAGCTGGGCAAGAGCGTGGTTGACAAGGGTGTTAGAGCTAGGTTCTTTACTTGGAGAGTGGTAAATGAGTGGAATAAGCTTCCAGAGTCTGTTGTGGGTGCTACGACCGTGAATGAGTTCAAGGCAAGGTATGATAGATACTGTGTGAATGTTGAATAGTTGTTCTTGACATGATGTTAGGGCCTCCCTCGATGAGTCGGTCGACTCCTTGGAGTTTCCCGGAACAACAATAATAATAATAATAATAATAATCTTATGCACTGATGTGTTTTTATGTATGTGCAGTTCCAGTGTGTTATTGCTTGTCAGTACTGTGTGATCAGTTTGAATAGCTGCACAGTTGTTAATGATCAGGCATTTAGACTAGTAATCAATACATTATTATATTAAAATTTTTTAATTGATGAAAATTCTAAAAAACACAATCTCTGCAGAAAACTAGCAAATGGTCAGAATTAAAAATTTGGAGAATAGATCAAAAAGGATCGGGTTGCTGCATATCTACAGAAATGATTATTCAACGAGCAAAATTTTTGGCAACAGAAAGAAAGAAACATCGATTTTACAGGGTTACCATCATGGTGTTTTAGATTTATGAAGAGAAATGATTTATGCATGCATGCAAAAATGAAAATATCACAAAAAATGCCAGACGAATTTGAAATTAAAATAACTGAGTTTCACATATTCATCATAAATGCTAGAAAACAAGACAATTTTGAACTTTCACAGATAGCTAATATAAATGAAGTGCCTTTGAGTTATGATGTGCCTTTTGAACAAGGAAAAAACCCACTATACTGTTGCTTTGTTGTGCTGTACAGTTGAAACAAAACTGCCACCTTGTTTTTTTTTTTTAAATTTTTAAAAGAAAAACAATGCCGAAGGAGTTTACATTCATCCAAAAAGATGGAAGGATGAGGAGGGGATGAAGTTATGGATAAAGAAAGTGTGGTCCATTCATCCTGGCAATTTGTCAGAAGCCTGCTTTGTTAGTACAGGATCAGTTTAGATGCCATAAAACCGAAGCCATTAAGAATGAACTTCGCAAAATGAACACAAAGATAGCTGTAATCCAAGGACTCACCTCTGTGCTTCAACATTTAGATGTATCCAGTGGTGAGCTATGGAAATTTTAACAAAGGGCTCGCATCGTCGAACAAGAAAAAAGCCGTATTTCACACAAAAACTTTTATTAATAAAGCTTGTGTACAAATGCCAATAAAAAAATATGAGGGGACAATCAACCTATAAAGGCTATCATTTTTAAACAAATATTTCATGATCTAAACATAAAATATTTACACACAATTATCTGTGTTAATTTATCTTACATAAGAAAAACATTTTTTAACTATCAAAATATAATAAGAATAAAATCTTTTATAATTGCACATATGAAATATGTCAGCATTTTTTATAAACAAAATAAATTTCTTTTGTTTGCGATAGACGTTTTTATGACAAACAATCTATAAATAATAAATAAATATTATGTAAACACAATAATATTGCAGTATGTTATATTTCTCTTTTGTTTTTATACTTCAAGTGATAATCAACAGTACCAATCAAGGGGTATTATTTTATAGTCCTATTTATTTATATGCGATTACCAAAGTGAATTCTTATTTGCAAAATAGTAACAGTAACTATAATATTTTATTTAATAAAATCGCTTTGTTAGGTTACCGTATGAGTTTTTCGTTTAATATATTTCAAAAAATTATTTTGTTTTTTTTTTTGAAAACATAAAAAAAGTAAACAAGAAGAATAAGGAGATCGCAAATTTGAGAAAAATTTAACAAAGGGCTCGGGCGAGCCCCTTATAACTCACCACTGGATGTATCAATAAACAAACCATTTAAAGGATTTATGATGGGAAAAATGGCTCAATTGGATGCAATCTCCAAATTTTGAGGAAATATCTACAGGTAGGAGATAGAAGGCCACAATTTCACAAGTGTGCATGGTTCATGGAATGAAGTGAAACCCAAAATTATTATAAAATCTTTTCGAAAGTGTGGCATTAGTAATTCTCTTGATGGTATGACTTGGTTTCTGATGAAGAATTAAGTTCAAAAAATTCTGAGAGTGAAGATGAAGATGAATAAAGATTTATATATATGTATAAATCTTATAATAATCTTATATACAATATATAAAAACAATAAACAAAATCATGTTTTTACATACCTTTATTTTCATTTCCATGTTTATCTCTGTCCACCTCACTATCATCATCATATGTTTTCCCCAGATCTTCTATTGAAGACAGTTTTTTGATACCTGAATTAATTTCACTTTCAGATTGTTGTTTAGTTGGAATCTCTTTCTGCAAAATTTCATTAGTACTTTCTTCTTGTTTCTTAATACTCCGGATTAAAGGCTTTGGGGTTGTCTGTTTAACATCCATTGTCTCTTCTTTCTTAGCTGCAAATGGTGTCTTTGAAATTTTCTTCTTAATTCCAACTTCCTCATCAGATTCACTTTCTGAGGTATCGTCTTTGGTTATATTTCCTAACATGTACCTAAACAGAATTATTACGTTACCACATGGCAGTGTAAATCATGTAAAACTCATCTCTTTCAAAAACAAAATCTTTAAATTCCTTTTAACCTTTAATCCACCTACCATACTAAATATACTATAGGTTTTATTACCTTTTATGGTTAGGTTTGACATGAAGATAAAAACTTTGGGAAATTTGAAATGGTTTCTAAAACCAATTATAGAAAATTAAAACTACATTCAATTTATTTACTAGTTCAACATTTATAAGCTTTTTAAACATTGAATTCAATATAATTATATAGGATGCAAGAAATTAAATTCTTACTTTCCACAAAATAAAAAAAAAATGCACATAAATGATATAAAAATTATATTCATGAGAATGCTTTTATAATGAGAGAGCAACTGACTTTGCTACAAACTGTTCAAAATTGCTTTAAGTGTCCACTCCAAATGGAAACAATAAGTGGCGATAGTATTTCCCCTATACAAAATCAAATACACAGTTTATTTATTTAGTGAATAATGTATGTATAGAAAGTGATAAGAGAACTGGTAGAACTTATTACATAAAGCAGAAAAGACATCATAGTTTAAGTCAGATTTTGGATCCACAATAAAGCTTCAGTTTAACATAAAAAAAATCCATATAATTTCCAGAAAAAAAAAAAAGAACACAGGGCAGTCATTAACAATATAGTTAATGATCTGAGCTACACTGCCCCAATCATAGTATGGAGCAGGGGTGTTCAACCTATATCGCGGAGCGATTTTGGTCGATCTCTTGTGTATTCCTCCTTACAAATTTAATTAAAACTGAAAACATAATATTTTATTTATCATTATTTTGTATTATTTTTAATTCGCTTTAAGTGTATTGCTATTGTTTATTTATTTTTCGTTAAAATTGTCAAATCAGTAATTTTCTTATAAGTCCAGGTAAATTAATTAATTTGGATCAGTGGAAGTCAAACAGCGAGCCAAAAGTGAATACGATTATAAGCAAAGTGTAAAAACTCGATTGTAGCTTAAATATTCCAAAGCACATTACATCGATTTTTTACTTAGGTTAAGTCCCATGTGAATATGTAAAAAAATAAACTTTGTTTGTCTCGGTATAGTTTGTATTAGATGTTTTTGTAAATAACTCTTTTGAAGTTAACTGTATATAATGCTTTAATAAGAATATGTTAGTGTTAAAAACAAAGGCAATGTTTTTGTCACCGAAGCTGTACATGGCGGCATTAGAAAGATTGTTATTGAAACTTGTATGTATGAGAAAGGCTTGCAGACTCTAAGTGTAAACATCTCCGAAGTCAGTCAGAAAGAGTTCAAACAACTTTCCGCTGGCCGGCAACTTACAATCAAAAGAAAGCAGAGGAGAACAAAAGGCATGCCAAACTTGAAACTTAAGATTAAAGATTCATACCAATTCTTTGGGGGGTTGCCAAACTTCATGCACGGTCTCAGAGGAGGTCTAATAAAAAGGGACTGAAGCAAGCAGAAGGGGTCCAGGTTCCAGAATTGCTGTCAGAGAGGAGGCCGCCCGGTTCAGAGTCGCCATCAGAGAGACCGCCCAGATCCACGTTGCTTGAGAGAAGAGTTTCCCGCTTCCAGAAAGGAGCTTCTCGGTTCGAGACGTCACTAGAGAGAGACTACTTCTAGGCCGCAGACAAGGTTTCAAATTGCCGAAAGGAAGAGTTCCAATTGCAGAGAAAAGTTTCCAAGCCAGGTTAATGTCAGACATTCACCAGTGTGTTGCATTTTCATTACAATTTGATGAATCAAATGACTTCACTGAAATTGATCAGTTAATGGTATTTATTCGCATGGTATTTCAAGATTATTCAAGTAAAGAAGAACTTTTGAAAATTATACCATTATTGAGAAGGACTAGGGGAGAAGACTTTTTTTTGGCATTTGATTAATTTGTGAAACAACACAAATTTCTGCTTTTTAAACTTGTGTCTATTAGTACTGATGGTGCTCCTGCGATGATAGGTAATAAATCAGGCTTCATTTCATTATGTAAAAACGATGACAAATATCCAGATTTTTTAACATACCATTGTATTATTCACAAGTACTGTGTAGTAAAAGATTAAACACAAAAGATGTTTTCAATATTACATTTAAAATTGTA
Source organism: Typopeltis vanoorti (assembly GCF_054136105.1). NCBI lineage: Eukaryota > Metazoa > Arthropoda > Arachnida > Uropygi > Thelyphonidae > Typopeltis > Typopeltis vanoorti. Next base: position 80,648,490 of record NC_143571.1, read on the forward strand.
AATTCTGTTCGAGGAAAAGCCCTGCAACAGCGGTTATTTAAATTACAGACAGATGATGATAGGGAACTTCTGTTGTACAATAATGTTCGCTGGCTCAGCAGAAGTCAATTTTTAGAACGATTTCTTGTATTAATTAACGATATAAAAAATTTTCTTGATGAAAAAGGAGATATTTATCCACAATTGAGTGATAAAAGATGGTTGTTACACTTATCATTTTTAGTAGATTTCTGAAAGAAATTAAGCAATTTAAATTTAGAGTTACAAGGTAGAGATAAAAATTTAATTGACGTGTTAAGTTCAATAAAAACTTTCCAACAATACTTGCTTTTATTACAGAAAAATATAAATTACCGTGAATTAAGACATCTCCCATATTTATTAAATTTTTTGAACAAAATCAAGAAATGCTTCACTATGATTTAAAAGAATTTATTCGTGAAATAGAATTATTGAGGAAGAAATAAATTCAAGATTTAAAGATTTTAATAAAACTGAAATGATTGTATCTTTTATCAATAATCCATTTCAAGAAAACTTGAACATCACAGAAATTTCAAATAAAATTAGTGGGCTGTTTGATATAAACCAAGCTGAAGTAGAACTTGAGATAATAAACATTCAGAATAGTTTATATTTAAAATCAATAAACAATGAAGTCATTTGGAAGTATGCACATGAAAAATTCCCAATATTAACTGATATTACGTGGAAAATTCTTTCATGTTTTGGATCGACATACCTGTCAGAATCTGCTTTTTCAAATATGACCGTCATAAAAAATCAGTTAAGAAACCAAATTACAAATGATCATTTGAATGATTGTCTGTGATTGGCCACTTCTTCATATCAACTTGACTATGAAAATATTGCAAGGTCCAAACAATGCCAAATTTCACATTAACTTTTTTTTTTTTTAATCAACCAGCATTTCCTGTAACTTGTGAGTTTGTAATCAATCTGTTGTTTTTTCTAACTTTGGTTTTCCAAAATAGAGAAATAAATATTTTATTCCAATATATTTGTTTTTTTTTGTTGTATTAAAATATTTTTAAAAATTTATTTAAAAGTGATAAATAAATTTTTAAATACTCAAATAAAGTTTTTAGTTGTGTATTTTTTTTTAGTTGTTTATTTGTGCGTGATCAGATATCAGCTTGGGGGAACGTGATCTATATAAGAGAATAGATCGCCGAATAACTTTTTATAGAAAAGTAGCTCGCGTAGTAAAAAAGGTTGACCACCACTGGTATAGAGAGTCAGTCCATTTCTGGAGCATCTGTTTGCATCTCCTATGTCCTGCTCTAATTCAGCTAAGTATAGACCAAAGATGTCTTGGAAAGTCAAAACCCTTTACTCTGACAGTTGGATTAGGAATAGCGTGTATGTGTAGCATATGTATGTGTAGGTATGTGTAGCATACAGGTGTGTTTCTGCCAGTATAGTTTCCAGGCTGATGTGATATCAAAGGCTTCATGTAACATTTACGCAGCAGTTCTCCAAGCAAGTTGTCTAGGTTTCAATCTGAGTAGCTGTGTAAGAGAGATGTGTCTTCGTGTAAGGGCAAGTCACTGCTCTCTCAACAATTTTATTCCATAGGTAACCTAAAGCTCTTTTCCTCTGTAATGCAGGAGAAGAATATTACTAAGTGTTGGAAACCAGTAAGTTGGTGGATCTTATTGTTCCACCAACTCACTGGTAAATTTATTGTTAAATAAATCTCTTGGTTTGGTTAAGACAGACATCAATCAGCTGTGTGGGCAACACTAATGCCAAAGTAGTTGTTCATAATGTACTAAAACTTGCACACTAAGAAGAACCTGCAATGAAGTAATCTTCCTTGGTGACCTTAATGTCCACAAAACTAGCTCTCTTCCTTCCAATTTCACTGACCAAGCTGGAAAAGAGGCTGAAGTATTTGCTGTAAGCAGGCATCTAAAGCAAACTTCCAGCCTAGTTGGCTGAGTGGTTAGCATATCCACTCTCCAACCAACTGCGGGTTCAAATCTCGCTGTAGGCACAGATATTTGTGACTGTCCTTAGGTGAGATGTGCTTCATCACCCAGTGTGAGAAAAAGTTCCATGTTTTGTCTCTTGCACAGGGTTTCTTTTAGAATAAAATTCTGCAATGAAGTAATCTTCCTTGGTGACCTTAATGTCCACAAAACTAGCTCTCTTCCTTCCAATTTCACTGACCAAGCTGGAAAAGAGGCTGAAGTATTTGCTGTAAGCAGGCATCTAAAGCAAACTTCCAGCCTAGTTGGCTGAGTGGTTAGCATATCCACTCTCCAACCAACTGCGGGTTCAAATCTCGCTGTAGGCACAGATATTTGTGACTGTCCTTAGGTGAGATGTGCTTCATCACCCAGTGTGAGAAAAAGTTCCATGTTTTGTCTCTTGCACAGGGTTTCTGGACTATGTTAAAAATAAATTTTAAAAACTATACAAAAAATATACAAAATCAATAGGGAAAAAAAAAACCTTAGTTCACTCACAATACAAATGTATTCTAAAATTCTATTATATACATATCGTTTATGTCAACTGAGGCATTTATTAAAATTATCTATATTTCACTATTCTGCTTTGCCTTTGTCTTTATCCTTAATTAACCTTCATTTATTATGGTCTTATTTATATATTGAAAATGAGAGCATAAGATGTTATTCAGACAATACAGGTATCTGAAATCATATTCGCATTCCCCGCTTTAACTTATTTTATCCTTTAGTCAGTTATGGCAATTGAATAAAATCATGCAATATATACTGGAACACAAGTTTGAATTTTTTTGGAAGTGGTGCACTGACACTTCACAGTTTCAATATGTTGTTTACAAACCATTTATTAAAACCCAAGGAATATTTACAATATACACATTAGATAGATACAAATTCCTTATTCTTCCAAACCTTAGTTCTGAGCTATCACAGGACTTAAACATAACATCATGCGATCGCAAGACACACACTAATCAAGTTTAAATTACTAGTACTTATACAATGTCTCATTGGCATATTACACACAATAGATTCATGCATTCACTGTACATATTTTCAGAAATACAGTTACAAGTTTCCTTCTTACAATCCTTCACATAAATCAAATATTCCACAGGAATCTTCCTATCTTTTCTTTCACTCACTGTGTTGCTCCTTTCTTTCCTAATGTCTCCCTCATAATGGCGATCCATGTGGATGATAGCCGAAGCTTCCTTTTCCTTTCCCGACCACGAACGGCGGAGGTTTTTGGATGAGAGAACGTCCTAAGGATTCTGAAGACAGACCAATGAAGCTTCTTTTTCTTTTCCCGACCAAGGATGGCAGTAATCACAGGCAAGAATAAGCACTGAGAACCTTCTATATTGTTTCTTCTCACAAACAATCCTTCACATAAATATTCCACAGGAATCTTCCTATCTTTTATTTCACTCACTGTGTTGCTCCTTTCTTTCCTAATTTCTTGACACAATATCTCTCTCGTATTGGCAATCCATGTGGATGATAGCCGAGGCTTCGTTTTCCTTTCCCAACCACGAATGGTGGAGGTTTTCAGAAGAGAGAACGCACAGAGGATTCTGAAGACAAACCAACAAAGCTTCTCTTTCTTTTCATGACCAAGGATGGCAGCGATCACAGCAAGAAGAGTAAATATTGAGAACCTGGGACGATTCTGCTTACTGACTAGGTGCCTTATATATGTTTAGGCTTCTTTTGTTTTCACATTCACGCACTTTTCAAACCTGTCACATACTTATCCCAGGCGTGTTGATGTCATCTTTGCATGCTTTTTCGAATTCTTTGTTCTTAATACTTGCTGACGATTTGATGCGATGACGTCATTCTTTGCAAGTCTCTAACTTTCCTCTAGTGATAATCCTCTTTGTTCTTCACTAATCTTTCCATAAATTCGCTGACTCATTTGCCACATTATATTAACAAAGGAAATTCCTTTATGCTGAACACAATAACTTACAAGGAATAATATTTCATTGAACATTTTACACATCTTTTTAATACATTTCCTGAATTAAAACCAATGTAAAACCAAACATGATAAGCTATGGAATTACTTATCATGAGAGAGATTTTACAGTACTATCAGTTTACAATAAACCTTTTGCAGGTGGGAGCACACTACTCCTTAACATGGTCAGGCTACTTTTCCATTCTTCAGATACTTCTTGCGATCATTTTACAAAAATTTACCTATGTTAGAAAGAGGACCTTATCCCACACCCTGTTCAAAACTGTTGCCCACTATCCAAGCCATGGTTTTTTAAAAGGTGCCAGGATGGTGAAAGGGGATAAAAACTGCATATCATAAATAGCTTGAGATAAAAACTCCAACTTCATATGCAGTCTACAATGCAGCACACACACACACACACACACAAAACAATCATTAATAGTGATGTCTAACAATAAAATGGCTAAGTGTAGAAAACTCATGCCTGTACCAGTAGCAATCATGCCTTCAGGTACTTTGCAAAAGTTAGAAGCAATTTCTGCCCATCTATGCTCACCTTTCTCTCATCCAGATGGCACTACTATAACATCACCTAAAGCTGACCTCCTGGCATCATTCTTTTTATCCAGATGACCAGACAAATCACCTCCAACCTTGCCTGGATCACTGCATGACATTTCCTGTGGGTTTCTGCCAGAAAATCAAAAGAATCATGAACAACCTACATACAAAAAAAAAGGCATCTCGTCCTAATGATATTTCACCAATTGTGATTAATTGATTAAGAGATTTGCTCCCAAAGCAAGACCATATTCAGCCAATATGTAGAAAAAAAGGAGACAAGTATCTACTATCAAACTTACTGGTCTAACCTTGTTGATTACTAATGGAGAAGATCATCAACAGTCAACTTCTTCAACTAAGAGTTAACACTGATGTGGATTTACCGTCAAGATCCACAGCAGATCTTCATGTCTACACGTCCATAGAAAGGTTTAAAGAAATCTGTGCTGTTATGCTCAACATTTCCAAAGCATTTGATAGGGTTTGGCATTGAAGGCTTCACAGTAAACTGCAGTCTTATGGTATGCCTTCCATCTTTTGCAACAATATCACCAGTTTTCTCTGAGGTTGCTCACTGTGTGATATGGTGAAGGGTGTTCTCTTCAGCTTTTCTTACTAATGTTGTAGGTTTTACTCAGGGCCATGTTATTCCACCTGCATCTTTCTCATATTCAATCTGCTCTCACTAATCTCAAAATCTCAACAACATTTGCAGTTTTGATGGTGATGATGACACTTTCCATTCATCCTACTTGACAACAAACTCTGCAGCACTCGAATGTTTCAAGCTCCAAGATCATCTCCAGTCAGTCCCCTAATCAGTGATCAATACCATTCTTCAATGGAATGATGACAAACCTAGTCACCCTTAATGCCAACCAAAACGTTTCCCCCTTACAAAAAACAGTTTCCACATTGTATATTTTCTACATCACATATCTCGTCATACAGGTGACCAAATCTGTGCACAGTAATCCAACATGTGGCCAAATCATAGCCTTACAAAGAGGGATAATAACCTCCCTATCTTTACTTGTCAATATGTTCAAGTGATTACTGCAAGAATTCACTTACGACTATTATTAGTATTTATATGCAGTCAAAAGACTCATCGCAGGAGACCCACTATCCATTAACACAATACCTATCATACATCTCGTTAAACTTATTCACTGTTGGGGCACTCACAACCACCTTCAGCAATCCATTCCACTCATTCACCACTCTTCAAGTAAAGGATGTAGTCCTCACATCCTTATTAACCACACTCTTAGACAACTTCCAAGTGCAACCCCTTGTTTTCTCCCTATGCCCCATGTTTTGAAAAATTTCTTTTGTGTCAATCTTAGAGAATCCCTTTAGTAACTTATAAGTTTCTATCATATCCCCTCTCCTCTGCATGTTAGCTAAACTCTGCAACCAACACACATACCTTCAATCCATCCTCACAGGAAACATCCCACAGACCTATCACCAGCTTGCTCACTCATCTTTGAATCCTCTCCACCACCTCCCAGTTCCCTTGTGTTCAACACCCAAGTAATCCTCTGAGCTATTTTGCCAACTCTTGCAATATGTCCTCTGAATTTCACATCTCAAGATCTCTAGCCTCATCAATGTCCTGTAATCTAATTCCATCAATATGATACAAAGTATGTAATCCTCTCATCCCAAAGTGTATTACCATACATTTCACAACCTTAAATTGACAACCATTGTCCTCTGCCCACATTACAATTTATTTAAATCATCCTGCAAGATATCTATATCATCTTCATCAACTATTGCCCTCCCCAGTTCTACATTATCAGCAAACAATTAAATATACCCCTCAAATCTTCTGCTATATGATTAATGTACGAATTAAAAGTGGTCCTAGTACAGAGCACCGAGGCACTCCAATGGCCACCGTCATTCACCTTGATTCCATTCCACCATACACCATCTCTGATGTTTGTCTATCGGCCATCCCCCTCTATCCATGTAACTGACCTCATATCCATTTCCATTAACTTATGTAATCATTTTCCATGTGGTATTCTGTCAAATGCCTTTTGTGTTTTTTGCGAAGTCCAGCAGTATCAGTGAAGCCATTTCTTTATCCAATTCTGCTGTCACCTTATTATAAAATGTGAATAAATTATGGAGGCAGGACCTCCCTTTTACAAAGCCAAGTTGTAACCTATAGAGTATACTCCTCTCCATCCATTCCTGAATTTTACTTTTAACCAACTTTTCCAATACTTTAATCACTACTCCAGAGATACTAATTGGTCTATAATTTGATACTTCTGCCCTGTAGCCACCCTTATGTAATGGAACTATGGAACTATCTTATCCTCTTTCCACTCCCTTGGAACCTTGCCAGAGCTGAGATTTACATTAAACAACTTTGTCAGAGGCACTGCGAGTTCACTTGCACATTCTCATAGCACATGATGCCATCCAGACCCACTGCTGCATTCACATTAATATTTTTCAATATACTGAGTACCTCCAGTTCATCTACTTCAATGCTCAGATCAGTCTCTGTCACATCAGTAACTGCAAAGTCACAACCTGGATGATATACCCTCGCAAAGTGATCACTAAATAACTGAACTATTTCTTCTGATTCTGTCACTTTCCTACCATCAGCAACGAATCAAGTTCTTTCCATAATTATTCTTTCTCTTGCTTGCTATATAGCAAAAAAACTTTTTTGGATTTACTTTGGCCTGCTTAGTTAATTTTCTCTCAAAATCTGATTTATCTTTCCTTACCATACTTGTTATTACGTGTGTTTGTTTAGTCATGAATTCTCCACAGGTTTCATTGTACAATAAAACTTTCTTGTTTATGGTTTATACTGCTCATGAGAATATAAACAAATGAGTAAATATATTGCTCATTTGTTTATATTCCTTCAACAATCCTTTCTTTCCTTTTTTTTTTTTTTTGCAGTTCCTACTTTATATTGCTACTAATCTACTTAATCCCTACTTGGTTTCATTCTGCTCATGTCATTAGTACATGAGAAGCGGTCAGGGATTATTTGAGCAAGGCAGTATCAGATCGCTTCCCATGCACTAATGACATTCATTCTATGCAGCTTCTTATGCCATGGCACTGTTCCACTCTTAACTTTGTTATAATCACCAGCTTTGTAGTTCCACATAAATCCTTTCATGAGTGAAAATTATGTGTTGAACAACATCCAAGGACAAGACTATATGGTCACTTTCCTCAATCAAAGGTAGAGTTGCTATGTAATTACAGATAGATCTTTTGATGCTATTATCAGGTGTGATAATAGCATCAGAAATGTGATACCAAACATTATGGTATCACACACAGAGTTTTTGCCCTCTTAAAATTTCTGCCTTATTCTCTGATGAGAACCAACTGTTCAAAATAGCTGTCATGCCAGTGAAACGTAATCTCAGCACTAAAAAAGAAAAAGGCAAATATATGAATTCCTGGCTGCAGACACTGTCTTTTATTATTATTATTATGGGCGACTCCAGGGAGTCCTTAGACTCATCGAGGGAAGCCCTAATCATCATGTCCACACAACTATTCAGCATTTTCACAGTATCTATCATACCTTGCCTTGAACTCACTCACTGTCATAGCACCCACAACAGACTCGGGCAGCTTATTCCACTCATTTACCACTCTAAAAGTAAAGAACCCAGCTCTAACACCCTTGCTAACCACACTCTTGCCCAGCTTCCATAGATGTCCCCTAGTTCTCCCACCACCAGTCCTAATCTCAAAAATATCATCTGAATTAATCCTATAGAAACCCTTCAGCAATTTGTATGTCTCAATCATATCTCCACTTTTCTGCCTATCACCCAATTTCTGCAACCCACAAATCTTCAACCTGTTCTCATAAGGTTCATTCCATAGACCTGCTATTATCTTGGTCACTTGCCTCTGGATCCTCTCCACCTCCTCCCCATCAAGAAGAAACCTAGGTGACCAAATCAGGGCACAGTAGACGAGATCAGATCATATCAAGGCTCGGTACAGAGGAACAATAACTTGCTTGTCTCTGCTCGTCAAAGTATTTTTCAACAACCAAGTGAGCTGATGAACTGATTTAGCCACTTTTGCAATGTGCCCACTAAACTTCATCTCCCTATCTACCAATACTCCCAAGTCCCTGGCCTCATCAATCTCCTGGAGTACAGTTCCACCAATGTGGTATATTGCTGCTAATTTTTTCACCCCAAAATGCATAACCTTACATTTTGTCACATTAAATTGACATCCATTCTCCTTAGCCCAGAACTCCAATCTATCCAAGTTGTCCTGCAAGATTTTGACATCTTCTGCATTCACTATTGTGCTAACTAACTTTGCATCATCAGCGAACAAATGAGCTGTTCCTCTTAGATCCTTCCCTATATCGTTAATGAACAAATTAAACAGCAGTGGTCCAAGAACAGAACCCTGCAGCACACCACTAGTCAGACCACTAGTCAGCACACCACTAGTCAGACAGTCTTTTGGACTCTACTCCTGAATAAACTACTCTCTGATATCTCTCCATCAACCACCCATCTATCCATCTCACCAACCTTATATCTATTCCCATATGTTGTAGTTTACGGATTAGAATTCCATGTGATATCCTGTCAAACCTTGGTATGTTTTATGCAGAACATACCAAGGCAACTCTGCTGCCAAAGATTATATTCCCATAAGAAGTCTGGTAAATTTTGAAACTTTTAAGTTTCTTTCTACATTTGGCCATAAAATATGGATGGATTCATAATACCTTCTATATTAACAACAACAGATTACTGAAAATTATTAAAGACAGATTATTAAAGACATTTTAATTTTTATTTTTAAAATTAGAAATTTTTATTCCCATTGAAAAGCTTAGACATTGGTTAATACATTCTTACTAAATAGCTTAAGGAAATTACAATGTACAATAGAATATACATTAAAATAAATTTTAATACACTTCCAATATTTCAGTAACGTCACGTCGCCATTATCACAAGAACTTAAATACAAGACAAAGTAAATGAGGAACCAAGCAGGAAAGTATTCTTTCTCCTAAAAGTCCTGATGGAGCGGGCAACGTTGGTATTCTTGGCTGATTGGGCTGAAGGTCTTCTGATGTAGGTTTACCAAATTTGGGACAGTCTCATGCAACCAAATTTGTTTAGGTTTGGATTGTTTCTTAGGACTGAGGCTGATTCCATGAAAAGCCTTTCGTATTTGAATTTACTACGGTGTATTTGCTGTTTTAAGGATACTTGTGACATAAGACTGAATGATATATGCACGTAAACACAAGAAAGATATTTAATTAACCAAATGTTTCGGTCTGGAAATAGCAGACCATCCTCAGTGGTATTACAAGAACAGTTTTAAAAAATACAAGCTAGAATACTAACAATAGATCGTTAAAAATAGAACACGCCGCGTGATGTTATATCACTAAGTATTAAATATAAAAAGGAATATTTTGAAGTAGAGACATGATTGGAAAAAAAAAAAAAAATTAATGGGTAATCTTGATTAGACTTTCCCAGATTTTTGGTATAGATATACAGTCATTACGATTCAGGTTGGGACGATGGAGCAAGGCCTCCACGCTTTCCTTGAACAAATGTTCGAACCTATCACGGGATCTATGTAAGAGGCGAGTCCTGGACCAAAAGATGCTGTGGTCAGTTTCAATTCTGTGTTGAGCCAATCCAGACTTTTCAGGTTTGTTGTGAAGAATGGAGGATTGATGTTCTTGGATTCTTTTTTCAAGAGAACGTCCAGTCTGTCCAAAATAGGAGAGATCACAGTTGCAAGGAATTTGATAAACTCCAGTAAGAGATAAAGTTGAGCGTTTGTCTTTAGGAGAAGGAAAATGAGAAGACAATTTGTTAATAGGTGAATATGTAGTTGTTAAATCATATTTCTTTTAAATTCTTGCAATAGGTTCTGAAATACTGGAGATATAAGGAATAGGCACTCGACGTATTGAAACTTTGTTGTTTTGTGGAGGATTATAAGAATTGAGAAGATGTTGAGTACCTTTTTTTAGAAAAGCCATCGAGTTTCATGTGTTGTTGGATAGTAGAAAGTTCTTTCTGTAGATAATCAAAAATAGAACAATTAGTTTGGCTCTTCTGATGAGGCATTTTATAATTCCTGTTTTTTAACATGGATGATGGGCTGATTCTTTAAGAATATAACGACCTGTGAACATTGGTTTCCTGTATACTGTAGTTGTAAGAATATTTGAAGGTGACCGGATGAGGAGAACATCTAAAAAAGATAACTGGTTGTTTTCTTCTATTTCCATAGTAAACTTTATACGATGATGCAAGGAATTAATACTGTTTAAAAAAGAAGGTAAAGAGTTTTTGCTGTGAGGCCAAATAGTAAAGATGTCATCTATATATCTTACCCAAAAAGATGGTTGAGGGAAAATAGATGAGAAGAGGACTTTTTCTAAATGTTCTAAATAAAAGTTGGCTAAAGCAGGAGAAAGAGGACTTCCCATGGCCATTCCTTCTACTTGGCTGTAAAATTTATTTTGACATACGAAATATCCAGAATATATTACGAAATAGAATAGTTTTATAATGTCTTGAGGAAAGATGTCAGCAAGTCATTAAAGTTTCCTTGAGAGGTACATTGGTATATAAAGATTCTATATCAAAGCGAACCATCTATTTTGGACAGACTGGACGTTCTCTTGAAAAAAGAATCCAAGAACATCAATCCTCCATTCTTCACAACAAACCTGAAAAGTCTGGATTGGCTCAACACGGGATTGAAACTGACCAGAGCATCTTTTGGTCCAGGACTCGCCTTTTACATAGATCCCGTGATAGGTTCGAATGTTTGTTCAAGGAAAGCGTGGAGGCCTTGCTCGATCGTCCCAACCTGAATCGTAATAACTGTATATCTATACCAAAAATCTGGGAGGGTCTATTCAAGATTACTCATTAATTTTTATTTTATTTTTTCCCCAATCATGTCTCTACTTCAAAATATTCCTTTTTATACTTAATACTTAGTGATATAACATCAAGCGGTGTGTTCTATTTTTAACGATCTATTGTTAGTATTCTAGCTTGTATTTTTTAAAACTGTTCTTGTAATACCATTGAGGATGGTCTGCTATTTCCAGACCGAAATATTTGGTTAATTAAATATCTTTCTTGTGTTTACATGCATATATCATTCAGTCTTATGTCACAAGTATCCTTAAAACAGCAAATACACCGTAGTAAATTCAAATACAAAAGGCTTTTCATGGACTCAGCCTCAGCCCTAAGAAACAATCCAAACCTAAACAAATTTGGTTGCATGAGACTGCCCCAAATTTGGGAAACCTACATCAAGAAGACCTTCAGCCCAATCGGCCAAGAATTGGGCATTGCCCACTAGGGGACACCATCAGGACTTTTTTAGGAGAAAAAATAGCTTCCTGCTTCGTTCCTCATTTACTGTGTGTTGTGCTTACGTGCACGTGTCTTGTATTTAAGTTCCTGTGATAATGGCAGCGTGACGTTGCAGAAATATTGGAAGTGTATTAAAATTTATTTTAATGCATATATTGTACATTGTAATTTCCTTAAGCTATTTAGTAAGTAAGTAGAAATTTTAAAGAGATTATTAAAGAAATTAAAGAAAAAAGAAGATTATTAAAAAACAGATTATTAAAGAAAAAACTTGACCCTTGCTCACACATAGCATTCATTTGTTTTAAGTTTAGCAACCTCTCACATGTGGGAGTGATATTGTAAAAAATAAAATAAGCATATATGCATTATTTAATAGTTTTCCAAAATTGCAAAGGATCAAATAATATTGCTCTAAATGAAGTTTTATTAATATGGTCAAAATGCTTTTTAGAAACAAAGAAAATATTTTGCTTCAAATATCAAATTAACAATTGATATTTAATTTAAGGTAACTTGAAAATTGAAATTCAATTAATTATTATAATGACAAACTACTTTGCAGAATCTTAAAATCTTATAATTGCTGAAATCCATATACTGTAAGTTTATTTAAGAGAAAACTGTATAATCACAAAACAAAAATTCACTCACTTTCTCCAGGGTAAAAGCCTCTTTTGGTCATGGCATTCAAGAATCCATTCCTTTTGGACTATACGACCACCAGAACTCTGTACTTGAATGTATTTTGGGGTGTTGAGAAATGCACAACTGAAATAATGTAACATTTTCAAATAATATATAACTATTTTATGACAAGTTATTCATTATTGAAAACACAGGCATGAGAATTAATAATGATAATTTATTAATGCAGATATTTTATTTCAGCCTGAATCTAACAAGCAATCATCAGTGCATAAGAAAATTTGCAAGATGGAGCACAAATAATGGACTGTTATTTCCTTTCACAAACATGAGCCACATGCTAAAGTGACATATAACAGAAGGTAAATAAATAAAAAAATAAGCTAAAACAATATAAAAGTGAAAAATAAAAATGAAAGTTAAATGACAAAATAAAATAACAGGAAAATAAAAAATAATAAAAGAAAGGAAGTTACTGATTGCCATTTATATGGAATGTTCTCTTTATAAATTTTTGCTACAGATAGTCATTCTGATTTAAGGTTATGGATCATAAAATTGCTTCTGCACTCTCTTTAAACAAACAACCACTCAAAAAATGACACTGATATAACAGCTGTGTGTTGGATTAGAGGATATTATAGTTAGTATCCACTCCATGCTATGCCAGACCAGATTTTTCAGACATTATGTAAGACTGGTGTTCCTGTAGTAATTTTTTGACAAAACATCCTGCTTATTCAAAGAGTGGAGGCAATCACAATAAACATCAGAGATGGAGGGAGAGAGAAGCCTGTTTATCTTTTGCAGAGGGTAATCAGAAGGAGATTTTATTAACAGGAAAGAATATGAGAACTAAATTGTATCTTTTAAGGATCTTTGAAATGTGTCAAAGATGCATTTTATCTACTTTAAAATGAAGACATTCTATAGCTTGTAGCCTGATGATTTAGACTAGATCAACTTCTAGTTGGAGATTCTCGGGGTTGGAGCAGACAACACGTGTTCTATTAAGTATCTGATGATGCTCATTTTTGAGATGGATGATGGCTTATGTCTGTGAAAGGGAATAACAGTCCACTGTTCATGCTCCAAATTTGCTTGTGCACTGATGATAACCTGTTAGATTTGGGCTGAAAATACCTGCATTAATAAATTATTATTGTTAATTCTCATGCCTGCATGTTTCTAATAATCTCATTACTGTGTCACAAGTGCCATTAAAAACTCATTTAATTAAAGACCAGAATAATTCCTTAATCCATATTAATTTTTTATGATGATAATCTCACCCAAAAAGGTGAAAACCAATAACACAGCAGTACTGTGGTTCACAGATCTCACACAAGGAAATAAAAATCAGTTGTTCCCACCTAAAGAAAGAAAGAACAACCTTCACCAATATCTTTGCATCAATGGGCATTCAAACTTGCAGCTTGCTAAGCAAAGTGGCAAAACTTAGCCTAAAGAATTAAATGACCCAGGTCAGTGTAATCATTTAAACATATAATAGTATAACCTCTGCATAAAAGAAATGAAACTTAAAGCCTATTAAACAGATGATGCTTGATCATCACAAAATTATACATTTATCTCTCTATTTATAGTTTTTTTCAGATAGTGATATACTAATTTATAATAATCTTTAAATTATATATAATTTTATGAATTTAAAATTATAACTGCACTTTAAATGAAATATATTTCAAATTTAAAAGTTCATCACTATCCTGTCCAGTAGTAAGCCTAGTGACCTGTTATGGTCTTGCGTCACCTCTTAGCTGGTCTTCCTGGAGGTCTCCTTCCTCTAGAGATGTATTGAAGAACCTGTTGGGTATCCTCTTCCTGTCCATTCTGTTTACATGCTGTAACCATTTTTGTCTATACTGCTGGACATATGTATTAAGATATCATATTTAGTTTATTCATTATATCTTTACTTTTCATATGGTCTCCAGTAATGTATATCCTGAAGTCCTCATAAATTTTACTTCAACTAATGTAAGCCATTGTTCATCTAGTTTTCTGATGGTCCAGATTCATTCCTATAGGTAAGTATTAGTCTTGATCATGTTGTGGAGGCTTACTATCTACTATGAAAACAGCAGCACTGAGAAAGGATTAAAAACACCATTTTAATTCTTCCAATATTTTATCTCAGTCACAGAGGCATCTTCAGGGAGTACATTATAAAACTTGTGTAACACACACATGCGTGTGCACACAGCTATTATATATTTCAAATATATTTCAGCCTTAGTAAACTTGAATCATTTAACTACAATAAAGATAAATGAAATTTGTTTCAGTGAGAATTATATTACTTACACTAAATGTGTACAATCTGATGTCCAATCACCCTTATATTTTGCTCCCATTTCAAGTGCCTTATCTCTTAGCTCACCTCTGTAAGGATTCTGAAAGCCACTTAAAGCAAACACAACTTTTTCCATAAGTCTGTTAAATGGCTTTTTCTTTTCAACTATGAAAATAAAAAGTAATTCCTCAGTTCCATTATGTAAAAAAGTATTTGTAATAAGTTTTATAAAAACACTTCATAAGTGAATTTTACATATTTTTAAAAAACTTTTTAGAAGAAAAGGTAAAATTATACTTGAAATGAATCATGTGATACAATTTGAACTACTATGAGTTTCAAAAAGACATCTTTACCCACACAATTTTATAAAAATTGTCTCTTAAATTAGTGAAATTTTATATCTTTCAATATAGAAACCAATTATAAGCCATATACTGGTCATATACTTCACTGCAAAAATTGCAGTGAGGTATATGACCATAAATAACAATAAATTACAAAGTTGTTAAGCTAAAATTGACAATAGGCAGCATACAACATGCCCACAATAAACATCAGTCAGCAAATTTATCACCCATCTTAATAGGCACACTCCAGAAATCATTAAACTCCCTTCTCATCACACAATTACTATCACTCTCATGGAACTGAATGTTCACCTTAACTCATCTACATTTTTGAGACAATCCCTTAAGCCATATCATGCATCCCACCACCATCCAGCACATTCCTGTTGTGATAGCTCACACATGGAAACTCACCATCATGTTCTGATTTCCCTGTGAAGACATATTCTCTCCTCCACTCAACAACAATTTACCAAGCTTATCACTACCACTCTTGCTTAGATGCAAACCATTCTCAGCAAAAAGTTCACTCTTATCTTTGAATTTATTTCAGAGATGAGTATACACAAAGTCTTGCCTCTTATATATCCTTGCTATCATACTATTCATAATCATTGCCATTCTTCTCAGCTGCTTACTATTATACCTATCTTAAGGATAGGATTATATTTCCTAGGCTTTTAATAACATTCTCAAATCCCATGCTGCCACATTTACAATACCTCATAAATCATTTATTCCAACTGGCACAGTTGAATTATCTCTAATTCCTCCTCTCTCTACAGTCTTAGTCATCCCCTAATTGTACTGCTTCTCAAACACACTTTCAGTGCCTATTTTGATTTTACATTTTTGATAATCAAATCTCCAAACAATACTATTCTCTCTCTATCTGTTTTTCTCTTCCACTGTTTTACATTCCAAATTGCTGCTACAATCAATCACCTTTAAATTCTCATTTATTGGCACCTCTTCTCTTCCAACAGTCAGCCTCTCTCACTCTCTTCTAATTAGTGTATCTCATTTTGCACCCACATTAATTCACTCATTAGGCTCCTCATTTCTAGTAGTATGGATATTAGGTTTGTCAGTTTTATGCAGAAGCTGTGTCCCTTATGCCAAGATCGATGTCTTGTATTATACTTGGAGTACTTTGGATGTGAATAACCCAGACATAAGAAAACTAGGAACTAATACTTGAGTGTCTCTGCATGCCCCTGATTCCATGAAATGAGAGAGGGTGTTGACCTCTCCAGCAGTATTAAGAATGAGTAGCATATCTGTATCTGAAATTAATGTAGCAAATTGGTGCAGACTGTCAGATGGAACAGATACACTATCTGTTGTTACCACAGATCCTTCTACCAGCACAGAACTCTTTGCAGATGAAAGTAATTTCTGTGTGAGTCTAGAGTGCAGAACAGAAACTTGAGTTAGTGAATAGTTAAGTGCCAATAACTCTGATCTTTCACTTGTAATCGACTGTACCTCTTCATTGATATTCATATGCACCTCCAATGTGTCTGGTTCCTTACTTCTTGATTGCACCTTTTTCTTTGACTTTTTTTATTCCTAGAGTTGCTAGGGATTAACTTAACTGCGACAATTCTGCATCATGTTGTTTATGTTGCTGCAGTAAGAGATAAGGCCTAGGAATTCGAGTGATAATCACATTCCTCATGCAGATTAGTTCCCGAAACATTCCATGTTGAACCAATCTCTATCAAACCCCTTACATTAGACTTTTAGCAGTACTAATGAGTGTAAACAACTTGTCCTGAGAAATGTTCATTTCACTCTTGTACATGAATTTCACTAATCACGTCCAGATCTGCATACTTTGTCATTGAGGATCACAATGTGTATAGAAATTTTCACTAAATAAACTTTAAAAGAATAGATTGCACACTGAAAGCA
The DNA here is from genome assembly GCF_054136105.1 of Typopeltis vanoorti. Taxonomy (NCBI): domain Eukaryota; kingdom Metazoa; phylum Arthropoda; class Arachnida; order Uropygi; family Thelyphonidae; genus Typopeltis; species Typopeltis vanoorti. Next base: position 80,665,670 of record NC_143571.1, read on the forward strand.
CTATTCTGTAAGAATGCTGCCTTCACATATTGAAGTCACATCTAGGAGCGCTTCACTAGACAGTGAAGTGTCAGAGCTTCAGAAGACAGTAAGTGATCAAAAAAGAGTTAACATGTCAATATTGTGATTGTTCCATTTCAAACAGATTCCTGCATTTCCATTTTTTATAAGTTAATCGCAACTGTTCACTAGGTTTAAAGCAGCAGTGCTAAGTTGCAAAAATACAGCAATATCCTCTCAATAACAGATACTCTGTTCATCATGCACATTTGAAAGCTTAGTACTGCACAAGTTCAAAACTTAGTTTTTTCATTCAACTGATGAACTGACACTATTAAAGATGAACCTAAAGAACTGTCACATAAAAAATGAAGATTTTACCTACCTTATCTTGAGAAGTGTTAATATGTCGAGACTATCTAGTGAAAACACGTACTGTTAGATAGCTCCTGAAAAATCTGTGACATGTAAGGATAAGGAAGTCATTAAGTCTTTATATCAACATTCATTTCAGCATTGCATTTATCCTAAAATTCAACTTCCTATCTACTAAAACTCTAAGATCTCTGGCCTGATCAGTTACTTCTAGCATAATTCCATCAATATAATATGCCATTGTATTGGTGGGATAACAATACAACAAGAGATTTGACATCAGAAGTGATCATTGCTTAGTTTTAAGTAGAATAAAAATGAATCTCACATTGAAAAGAACAATATGTTTGAAAACAAGAACCAGGCTTTGAAGTTTCAGTGGCAAACTCGAAGAAAACAATACCTGATTCAGCTAGGAAGGCATGTGATGAAGTTATCTGAAAGGACAGATAAATAAGAACGCAATGGTAGACACAAGAAATTAAAGAGGCAGTCCTAGAAAAGAAGAAAGCATACTGAAAGTGCCTAGAAAATAAGTTGTCAGATGCTTTAAAAGAATATAAAAATAAATGTAAGAGAGCTAAGCTATGTATAAAAGCAGATACAAATCATGAGAAAAATTCAGTAAGAATCGCTCTCTCTCAGATATCCTCATGTCTGAGGACTCATGACCTTCCTGATGATGCTTCACCATTTCTTTCTCCCCTGTACTTCTCTTATTGCTTGTTTTAGTTTAAGTCTGGTGATTCTTAATATTTGGCCAATCCATCTGTTGGGGGGGGGAGGCTTCCCTCTTTTTCTTTTTCCACACGGTTTACCCTGGATGATTATTTTTTCCAGGCAGCTGCCTTCCCTTATGCATATGTGTCCAAAATATTGCACAATTCTCTTGTTAATTATGTTTGTCAGTCTTGTGTGGATATTCAGTTCTTCTAGGATACTTTTGTTTGTTCATTTTTCTGTCCAAGACACTCTTATCTTAATTCTTACTGAGAATATTCAGTAAGAATACAGAAGATAAATATCAGAAACATGGAAAAATGTTCCATAGGCTATTGAAAAAGTTTAGAAAAAGAAAAGATTACTGGAAAAGGAATAAAAGATGATAAAGGTGAGATGAACACCAAACATAAATATATTTGAAATGTCTGGAATAATTACTTTGAAGGGCTGTTAATGTAAAATGAAACAAGCAATGACAACAGTAGTCAAAATATTCAAGAAGAATACAAACAGGAGTAGAGTACACATTAATACTGGAAGTAGAAAAAGCTATCAAAAGCTTGAAATTTGGAAAGGCAGCTGGAGTAGGTGATTTTCAATCAGAAATACTCAAATATGGAGGTATAAAAGTTTTGTAGTAGTTACACTGCATAATTCAGAAGGCCTGATCAGAAGATTGAATTCCAGGTGATTGAAGCAGAGCTATCATAGTGCCCAGCTATAAAAAGGAGAATAAAACCAAATGTGAGAATATTTCTCTACTAAGTGTCCAAGGTAAAGTTTATGCAAGCATACATAAGAAGAGACTAAGAAAATTTGTGGAAGAGAACTTGGAGAACAACCCAGGTTCAGGTCAAACAGATGTTGTCATGATCAAATTTTCACTTGATGACAAATAGTATGAACAAAAAGATCTGTACTTAAGTTTTGTAGATCTAGAAAGGCATACAAAGTGCCCAGAGAAAAGCTTTTCAAAATGTTACAATTATATGGGATAACTGAGACATTATACATAGTCTATTTTTAATTTGTATGTCAGCAATTAGAATTGAAGGAAATGTAGGAAGATGATGTAAAATGAAGGTGTAAGACAAAGGTGCACACTATCCTCACTCTTATTTATCATCTATATAGACAGTATCATGAAAGAAACTGGCATTAAATCTGAATCAGAGATATCACACTTAGCTGTTTGCTTCATGCAGATGTTTTACTCCTAAAGAAATCCATTGCAAGCTTGAGATTTTTTTTAAACTAAACAGAATCACAGCTGCAACAAATTTTGCATGAAAATTGATAAAAAAATATTGAAAATAGGCAGGAACATAGTAAGCTTTAACTGCATTCAGAATGAAGAACCTACAAACAAGTAAAGTATTAAGCACAGTTTTAATGAAGATGGCAAATTAAATATAGAAATAGTAACATAACAATAAACAAAGCTTGTATGGTGGATAACCAGATGAATAAATTTATATGAATAAGAGAGAAATTAGCCAACACTAAACTAGCAATATACAATGACATAATCATATTAAAAATGAAAATATTAGGAAGGAACTTGGCATTATTAGCATTCAAGAATATGTTAGCAGAGCTAATCTAAGGTGGTGTGGTCATTTAAACAGAATGGGAAAGGAAAGGTGAGCAAAAGAGGTGTTTGATGCCAAGATGGCAGGAAAAATAATTCAAAGTCAGAAGTATCCTATAAGACAAAAATATAAGATTTTGACAATGATGGAATGCTAAAAAGTGATAGACTTTTAATGTAACTTAATTGTATCATACTGTCATAGTATTTGATACCACCTGAGGGTATGTGTATGTATCAGGAAACTGCTGATGAAGAATAAGAGTGGTGTACACCCTTGTCTTGCACTTCATTTCACACCAAACCATCTTCCTGTACTTCCTTTAATTCTCTATGTGCTAACTTACAACTTAAATACACACTTTACTATGCTTATAAAATGTCTATTTATTTACACCATCTATTGCAATATCTTGAAGAGCTTTTCTTTCAGCAGCTTGTTATTTGCCTTTTCCAGATATAACAGATCCTTGTTATATTCTCATGATTTTCAAACTATTTGTTGTGAAGTAAAAATCTGATTATGATAATCCATATTTGGTCTGAATAAGAGATTAAACAAGGATAATACAGTGGGGAAAGCCAGCTGAATAAATTTATACTGAATAAGAGAAAGTGGCCAAAACACTAAACTAACAGTATACTAGACAGTCTTTAAATCAGTATTAACTTAGGCATCTGTGAGTTATGAAACTGTGAAAACATGGAAAACCTCAATTATATTCTCCATGGAGAATCTATTGAATATTGAACAAAGAAAATATTTCAGCTATTTGAGCACAATTTTTAGTTAAGATGGTAAATTAAATATACAAATACACAACAGAAATGTGATGTGATGGAGAGACAATTCTCAGTCTTCAAACCAATGTTAACTTATGGATCTGAGAGTTGAGTTAGAAATAAATCAGTTGACTGAAGACTAGAGATTACGGATTTGAGTGTTCTCAAAAATCAGACCAAACAGATAGCATCAATGGCAGAATTATATGTAAAATGAAGATATTAAATAGGAAGTTGATATTAGCATTGAAGAATGTGTGGGCAAAACTAATCTAAGTGGTATATGGTCACTTGAATAGAATGGGGAAGAGAAAGGTTAGCAAAACAACTTTTTGATATCAAAATATCAGGATAAAGACACAGATGAAAACCAAGATCTAGGTTGATTGATGCAGTTACTAGTATCTGAAAAGACTAAAATGTAAGATTTGACAGTATTGGAGACCTGTTCATCAGTTTTACTTGTTTTCTTTTATTTCTTTATTTGTGATATAACAGTAATTAAATTTATTCTCATTCTCACTCTTCACATATTAATCCTTATGTTATTATAGTGATAAGTTTCATTCTTATCCCTATTCTCCATATATTTTACCTTTAAATCAACCCAAAGGATGTAGAGACAGTGAACTTCAATACAGAGGTGCTCTCTAACAAAAATCTTGCTCACGTCTATCACTAATCACTTACTGCAGTTCCCCCCCCCCAGTTTATCTGGGGGTTTTCATCCCACGTGGGCCTGCAAACCAGCCCCGTGAACACACAAGCTACGGTCATAGGATACCTCCAAATAAGGAGTAACCAACCTATTCCATAGGATTTCGGTTCCGAATGCCTACATGGTAAAAAGTGTAGGTCTACGCATGAGTGTAAAATTAGGATAGGATACTGTTCAGTATATTGCTACAGTTCAGCACAACAAATATCTTCATAACTGTTGCTCTATATGTTCTGCATTTTCAGTGACAAAGTATCACATCAGGATGACTGCTTTTGCAAAACGTGATGATTTCCTTAAGTTTGTGAGAATATAAATGCTTTCATGACATTTTCCTTCAGTTAAACCAAATCTGCCAAAAGTCAGAATTTCAAAAAAAAAAAAAAAAAAAACTTTCAGGAGCAACTACTGCTACCTTGTTGGTGATGAAATGGGTACCAGTATTACCATCTTCACTGCTGTAATTCTGAAATAATTATGACCACTAACTTCATATTTCCCAATACCAATGGCTGATAATACGAACATGAAAAAAGAAAGTGACTGATCATAAGGTTGGCTTCAACCTTATGATCAGTAAGAATGTGAATGTAGTGAAACCTCATACCACAATGCCAATGTTCATCTACCCCCCTCCCCCAAAAAAAAGGATGCTCCAAGGCCAACAGTCATCTCTCTCTCTCTCTCTCTCTCCATTAGGCTAGAAAAATAAAAGTTAGCCTAAGATATGCAGATGCTCTCTTTTATATAAAAGAGAGCATCTGCATATCTTTTATATAAAAGAGAGCACAAGGAAATTTTGTATGGAAAATACTGCAACAATTTTTCATACTATGGCAAAGTCTAATTGTTTGAAAAGTGTCTGTGCATTATGCTTATTAATCATGAGGGGCATGGATTGGTTTTAGTCATCATCTTGGCTACACCGCATCTGTAATTATATTCTGAACACACACATGTTAAAATGGCTTACATTGTAGGTGCTTTCAATATTGATGTTACTAACCTTATTGTAGCAGAGATTCATAACTTGTGAATTATAAATCTTTGCCATAGCAGCAATAATAAATGCCTTTCTGATAAATGTTAGAGGCATTTACTGTTTTACTGCTTCTCATAACTCTTTTATACCTTCTTCTTTTCAACCATTTTCTGTCCACTGCTGGACGAAGGTCTCCTCCAGTTCTTTCCACCTTTCTCTGTTCTTGGCAATGGTTGACTAATTTTTCCCAACAAAATTTGACAGTTCATCACTCCACCTTTTTTTAGGACGTCCTCAGCCTCGTTTCCCTTCTTTTGAAACCCAGTTCGTTAGTATGGTGGTTCACCGCTCATCTTCTCTTCTGGATAGATGTCTGGCCCATTTCCATTCTAGTCGCTTATGGTGAAGAATGATGTCAGTGATGCAAGTCTGGCTTCTTATCCAGGTGTTTCGCTTCTTATCTTTTAATGTGATGCCTAGTGTAAAATTAATGATATTTTATTTTATTCTTTATCCTTTTAATTTCAGTTCATTTATGTTGAACTGTGCCTTTGTAAAAATATCTATACTATTTATTTTCTTGTCAGTCATAATTCCAAGTTGTAATCAATGCTTGAGCTAGTCTTATCACCTTTAATCCTTTAGTCTACAATTTCATTCCCTCCCACTTCTCAAGGTCGTAACTATGCTACTTTCATGTGTGTGGAGTATAGATTCAGGAATTGCCTCTGGCTGGAACCAATTTCCTTTGTATAACTAGCTGACTTTCTCTTACACTGATCTTTAAAAATTTATTTGTATAACGACTGCGCCATTAAAGATCGCGCATAGGAATTGTTTGTCTTGCCTATACATATAAGAGAAATGCTCAGCGGAACATGGGATTATCTCTAAAACTCAGTTCTAAGTCAAGCAACATTTGAAACTTACTATTAGTCAGTTGTGGTTAACTTTCAGGACACACACAGGTTCTATATTTTTATGAGAAGTGCTTTGGTATGTCGAAATTAGGCAAGTTATTAACCCTTTAACTGCTATGGTCGAATTAACTCGAGCGCAGAAAAAAATGGCGACCTTGCTACGATCAAGTTAACTCGATTCGAATGGTTGGCAAGCCTCCCATATTCAGACAATTTTTTAGTATGGAAAGAATCATCATAAGATATTCAAACTTCGCGGGTAGGTTCCTCCATCTATTGCAAACCAATTGAAGTTTATTTGACTTGAGTTTCTGTCCTTATATGATATCTAAAGAGAAAAATTTGAACTGGTGCAACTAATCATATTAAGCACCTCTGCGCAATTGGAAGAACGACGATACATTGTGCCCTTCGATTGGAAAAGGTCTAAGTTCGATTCTCTTCATGACGGGAGGAATCTTTATATATGGACTTTTTCAATCGAAGGTGAGTTAGCCGATCTCATATGGAGGTAGCAGGGTTTTTTTCTCCCAAAAACTTGGGTTTTTGTTTTTCAGCCTGCATACAGACAAATCGGCTCTTCAGAACACACACAATTTAGAGACAAAAAATACTAGTTGTGGTGGAGGGCGGTAGATGGCGTTAATGTGGATGATTGGTAGTAGAGGTTCGGGTGGAGACCGAGAGTTGTACAGTAGGTGTCCTTCCGCGATGAGTCTTCGGACTCCTTGGAGGTGTCACGAATAATAATAATATGCAGCACGATGCATAAACTACGTGACTGCAGGGATTTCCAGGATGTCACAATATGGAGTCTACCAGTAAATATCCACATTATCTTACTGATGATCAAATTCATGAATTGTTAACAACAAATGAGTCAGGAGAAGAATTATCCAAGTTAAGTGAATTGTGTACTTCAGATGAAGAAGATCCTGGTGATTCTACATAAATTAATGTGTGTAATTTGCATAATCAAGTGGACACCCCTTGATTATGCAAATTTTATAAAATCCTATTATTGCCATTTTTGTGAGTGAACAAGTGTATATCAAGAATGTATGATGCTGTCCGTACTTCTTACTTCAGTAAGAATTTTAATTGATATTATTTATAAATTTTTTGCAAAATTAATTCAGCACATGGGACAATGTCAGTAGAATATAAAGTCAGCAGTTAAAGGGTTAACAAACAAGACAATTTATTCATACTAAGCCATGGAAATTACAAAATAAAAGAAGTAGGATCCCACACATATCAAATCTCATCTGGTTCTTATCAATTCTGCCAAGTAACAATGCAACGCACGTCTGGTTCTCAAATTACTCAAATCAGCATTTCAAGTCTTTAGCTCAAAGATAAAGACAAAACATATACGTTCACATATACTTCAGACATGTGGTTAGGTTCACACACACTTCAAAACAGTTCAACTCAGATCATTAACAGAATTATGCTTAACTAAGCTTCACATTCAATCTCCCTTCCAACATTAACTCTTAACAATAACACTTAACATTGACAAATGCTCATAATTCTTTGGATAACTATTTCACAATAATTTAGAAGTGCGGTTTTCTGACTTTACAACTTTACATTATGCTAGTAACTATATAATCAACAATCCCTGCTCTAAGGTTCACAATCCATAACAGTTTTACATTAATCTTACTTCAAACTTTTCTCAGCCAGTTCAGCATTCAAGATCCTAGAGATCACGAACATAATTTTCTTCTTTCCTGTTAGAACCGCAAACGGACACTACTCCACGGCAATTACAGTACAGCATTCTTGGAGATCGCTTAAGGAACTTTGCAATGGGATTCTGGAACAGGCCGACACTGCCGTTAAAATTCTCCTATCATCGTTGAAATACTACTAATGGGATATCCTTCCCCCCATCCTTGGAACAGCTGGACACAGGGACCTCTTCGAAGCGACACCGAAACAAGTCAGGAACAGAGAGCCAGAGCGATAGCTAGAAGCGGAGTGCCTGTCTCCTTTTTATTCTACCTTCACAACCTTGGAACTTCTTCAGATAGAGTTCCCCAGATGTTCTACCAGGGGTTCCTTCCCCCCTTATGAAGCTGCTGAGTCATGGTGGGAAAACCACGCAACTCGCTGACTTTCGTGCCTGGCAATAGTGTCAGGTCCACATTTCTAATCCTGTCTTGGCTATCTCTTTGTTTGTACAATATTGGCAGTCAAATAATTTAGCAATTCATTCTAATATTTAACCAGATTACACAAAACACTTATAAAAATTGTTAATTAAACCATATTAATTAGAATTGGGTATTGACTTTCTTTCTCAAGTAAAATCGGTATATAAGAATTTTGTACAAAATTCTCTCTATACAAGATTTTACACTAGCATCAACCTCTCCATTTTTCTTTGAGTTGGTACTTTATTTGCCAGTGCTTTTGTTAGTGACCAGGTTTCACAACCATGTGATGACTGGAAGTATACACTGGTTAAACGTCTTCCTTTTTAAACAGAGTGGGACATCATTGTTTTGAAAAATGCTTTTCAATTTTCTGAATGCACCCCAGGCAAGTTGAACTCTCCTATTTATTTCCTTTTGGAGTCCACAGTTTAGATCAATGAGATGACCTAAGTATGATACGAAGAGACTCTTTCCAAGACATTGTTTTCTATTATTATGTTTTTTGTTATTACAAAATGATTAAACATGATTTTAGTTTTTTCTCTGTTTATTTTAAGACCGACTTTTTTGCTTTCATGATATAGGTCTTCTATCATTATATTAAGGTTTGCAACATAAGGATTGTTTGCAAAAATTATATCATCTGTATATCTTAGGTGTGTTAAGTTTCTGTTATTAATTTTTATACCAAGGTTTGTCCAGTTTATATTATTAAATATTTCTTGAAGGACTGCTGTAAAGATTTTGGGTGATAAAGAGCTCCTTGTCGGACACCTTTTTCACAATTGATATTTTATTGCTACTTGTGTGAAGTTGGATTGTTGCTGTTGCAGTGTGGTATATTTCCTGGAGGAGGTCCACATATTCTCCAGGAACTCCCTGATGCTGGAGTGCTTTGATTATTGCATTAGTTTTGATGGAATCAAATGCTTTTTCATAATCAATAAAACCAAAAAAGAGAGCCAATTGGTTTTCTTCTACTTTTTCTATTATTTGTTTTACTGCATGAATATGATCAATTGTGTTAAAGCCTTTACAGAATCCTAGAAGAGGAACCTGTTTGTTATTACTTTTGTGAGAATTTTGTAGAGATTGGAGAGAATACTAATTGGTCTATATTTCTTTACTTCTTCATCCCATTTTTTTAAATAACAGTATGAGAGTAGCATTTTTCCAGTTTTCTGATATCTTCCCCTCTTCTACGCATAGATATTTAACTAAGGCAACTTACTGATAAGTTTGTGACATGGTGAATTATATTATTTCCTCCCCATTTAATTAATTCTATGTGAATTAGGTCTTCACCAGGACATTTTCCATTTTTCATTTGTTTTAATGCTTGTTTTATTTCATCTGAAGTGAATGAGGAGATGAATTCTATATGCAATGGAGAAGAGTTATTTATATTTGATTTATCTATTGAAGGATCACTATAGAGTTCTTTATAAAATTCTTCTAGCCTGCTTAGGATTTGTTCTTGGTTCCTTATTATAGTTCCATTCTTATCTTTTATTGCAGTTATTTGACTTTTGCCAACTGATAAATGTTTTCTTAGTATTTTCATATTTTTATTGTTTTCAATTGTTTCTTTTATTTTTTTTAGTGTTATAAGATCTTATTTCATTTCTCATCTTTTTCCTTATTGTTTTGCATAGTTCTGCATATTCTATTTTACAAATTAAGTTTTTTTTATATTTGATTTATCTATTGAAGGATCACTATAGAGTTCTTTATAAAATTCTTCTAGCCTGCTTAGGATTTGTTCTTGGTTCCTTATTATAGTTCCATTCTTATCTTTTATTGCAGTTATTTGACTTTTGCCAACTGATAAATGTTTTCTTAGTATTTTCATATTTTTATTGTTTTCAATTGTTTCTTTTATTTTTTTAGTGTTATAAGATCTTATTTCATTTCTCATCTTTTTCCTTATTGTTTTGCATAGTTCTGCATATTCTATTTTACAAATTAAGTTTTTGTCTTGTTTCATATTTCGTCTCTTTTTTAGTAGTTGTAAGGCTTCCTCTGAAAGTTTATGGTCTTTTTGTTGTTTGTTGCTTTTGAATTTGTTGGCTGCTGAGATTACTTAGGTTTCTGCTTATTTTATTTATGTCTTCTTCTTCAAATATATTAAGTCTAGTTTTTGGAGTTTTTCTTCGTAATCCTTCTTGTTTTCAATAAGTTTCAAAGTCAAAACTTCTTGATTTTTTGTTGTTTAGCCATTTTATTCTTTCCAATTTGGGGTTTATTTTAATTTTGGCTCTCACCAGTCAGTGGTTACTTCCTGTTTTTACTTGATTTAGAACTGAGGTATCTTGAATTATTTCTTTATTATTACACAGTGTATAATCTATTTCATTTTTTATTTCTCTATTTGGACTTCTCCATGTCCATTTTCTTTTGAAGGCTTTCTTAAAAAATGTATTCATAATGTAAAGCTTGTTACTGATAGAGAATTCTGTAAGAGCCATTCCTGAGTTGCTGCTTGTAACATTTCTATATGGTCCTATTGTGTATATTTGGTGAATGGGATGAAATAGCAAGTTTTGATTGCGATTTCTCTTTTTTGTCTAGAGTGTGCTGCAGTGAGTCATAAAATGCTTCTATCTCTTCATCAGTGTAGGAGCATATATTTGGATGATCCTGATTTTAAGTTTGGAGTTTAAGTGTGATTTCTATTATTCTTTCATCTGTATAGTTAAATTCTTCTATAAGGTGTGCAATTGTTTTCTTAATTAGAAATCCAACTCCGTATTGTCCTTTAGTTTTCCCATAATAGTATAAGTAGTCTCCATTTTTTAGTTTTATTAAATGTTCATCTTGCCTGTGAACTTCACTTAAACCTATGATGTCCCATTTAATATGTTTTAGTTCTTGCTTTAAGATGGTAAGGTCTTCCTCTTCTTTAAGTGTTTGACAATTAAATGTTCCTATATAGAGGAAAAAGAGGATTATAATGATTACTGTTATATTTATGAATTCTTTGGGCTATTCCAGTATTGCTTATTATTTGGGAAAGCTTCCCCACTACATCATGCTCTGGTCTCCATAAATGGTTTCGATCAGAGTAGTCATATATTTGGGGAAATTTAGTCACATCCGGTGTTTGCCCATTCTGGCCATGGGCTTTACGGCTTTTCTTTCTTCTTCTTGGCATTGTAGTGGAGGAGGTATGGCCTAATCTCCCACGCTGGCCACATAACGTCTTGGGAGATGCATTTTATAGCTTTCTGCCAGCTCTTTGCTCAGTATCAACTTTGCCATGGCTCATTACAACACCACGTTTCCTTGGGAGGGGGGGGGGTCAACGTGCAGGCATGATACTAAGACTTCCTGGGTATGGCCCTCCAGCAGACTTCACCAAAACATTGGCACTGCCATCTATATCAGTTCCATCAGGGTTTTTGACCATGTTGTAGATTTCCAGCCCACCACGGAAATCCATCCCAGGATTAACTCTGCTCAACATGCTACAAGCATGACTGATGGCTAGTCAGCCAAGATCCTGGTAGGAGAACACAGCTAATCCTCACCCCCTTTTATACCTAATGGTATGTAAATAACATGCAAAGCAACTTGCAGTATCATTTTTCCATATTGGTGAAATTTCCTATTTTTTCACCTTCCCCATCTCTTCTGCATATTCATTTTTTTTTTATATATACAGGTAGTTCCTGCCTGTATATAAAATTCCTGGGTATGGCCCTCCAGCAGACTTCACCAAAATATTGGCACTGCCATCTATATCAGTTCCATCAGGGTTTTTGACCGTGTTGTAGATTTCCAGCCCACCACGGAAATCCATCCCAGGCTTAACTCTGCTCAACATGCTACAAGCATGACTGATGGCTAGTCAGCCAAGATCCTGGTAGGAGAACACAGCTAATCCTCACCCCCTTTTATACCTAATGGTATGTAAATAACATGCAAAGCAACTTGCAGTATCATTTTTCCATATTGGTGAAATTTCCTATTTTTTCACCTTCCCCATCTCTTCTGCATATTCATTTTTTTTTTTTATATACAGGTAGTTCCTGCCTGTATATAAAATTCCTGGGTATGGCCCTCCAGCAGACTTCACCAAAATATTGGCACTGCCATCTATATCAGTTCCATCAGGGTTTTTGAATTTCAAGAAAAATTCTCAGAAAGAGCTTTAACAGTGTGACCCACTTGATGGCTGGTAATAATTTCATATTTTTTTCTTTAACGTAATGGCTTTTCTTTGTTTCTTTTGCTCGTTTTCTGGCTTTGCACTGTAGCTTCTTTTTTGACATTGTTGAAAAAGTGAAAGGGTTATAGCTAAAAAGAAAACAAAATAAAAAATCAGATGTAATTGAATGAAACTACAAATAACAGACTGGTGTCAGCAAGGCTATTTCTAATTGATTATTACGTCATTACATACTGCGTAATTATGTAATTACAACTTAAAATAAAAATTCCGATCAGAAAAATTAGCAAAGGTAAAAATTCATAAAGCGGGAATTCGTAAAGTGAGAACTACCTATATTGCTCCTATCTGTGATAGAGTCTCCATAGCTCAGTCAGTATAGATGAAGCCCTTTGGTCAGAAAGACCAGGATTCGATTCCCATCCATGACGTGAGGAACTTTATCTGGTCTCTTTTGACTGAAGGTAAGTTAGCCAGTCTCATAATGGAGGTAGAGGGTCTTTTCACCCAGAAACTAAGGTTTTTCGTCCCTCAGAACAGCAAACCAGCCCTCTGAACACACAAATTTACAGCCATGAATATTTACAATCCAGCCATAGGCCAGTCCCAAGTCCAGATAAAATGAGGAGTTGGGGAGCAAAGGTGAACTACTCTGTTCACCACTGCTTTCTCTATGGTGAACTACCCTGCTGGTAAAAATCTCACTAAAAACACTTGGCAAGAACACTTGCCTACAAAGTTACCAAGAGTCAGACCCCACAAAAGGGTTAACTAATCACTATCTGTCAAAAGTTGTAAATCTATCCTTTCCTTCATGGTTATCAGCATCCATTATACAAATTATGGAAACAACTACCATGTTAAAGTAAAACTTCAGTTTAATATAAAACAAAATAATCACTTGACATTTCGACTGTCACATTAAGGTCATCATCTGGAATATACACATATATACAAAGAAACAAGCTACACTACAATCTACATGGCACGCTAAAGTTACATTAATTTGGTCAACTGTTGAAATTACGGGTCTAACCTCTGGTGGGGGGGAAAAAAAAAAAAAAAAAAAAAAAACACCTTACTACATCAATGCTAGAGTTCTTTTATTATTATCTATTTGGTTACAAAAAATAAATTAAGCTAGAGAGCAATATGCTCTCACATTTGAAAGTTTTTTTTTCACTTGGTTATACTATAAATTAAAGATGCCAAGAAATTATATTCTTGGTTTATCCTCTATTCAAGTGTAAACAAATAAAAATTTTCCCCTGGAAGTAACATCATGGCTGGGCTACTTGTATATAGAGGCTAATGACTTCATATCAATTGCCTCAGTATCCCATAATGCAATGCACATATCCTTACAGACATGTATAATGCTATGCATGATGGAAAGGTCCACTACCCAGACCAGTTTCGACCTTTATTGAAGTGGAAAAGTAAAGGGGTGCTTATCACAGGCCTAGAGTACTTAGTACCGGAGTGCAAGAGAGCCTGACAGTATTAGGAGAAAGAAAAGATAGATAGAGAAAAAGCCTCAGCTCTTTTATATCATCATATAGCCTTTGGCTATATGATGATATAAAAATGCCCAACACATTACATAATCTGTTCCAAATATGCAGGGCAAGAGGACAGCTGTAGAATGCATGTTCTACTGTTTCCAATCAGCAACAGGTGTCACAGATTGGATCTCTGATGTTAAAGTACCTTCAAATGGAGTATTGACCAAAAAGTATGACTGAAAGGCAGCCATATGCAATTCTCCAAGCAAGATCCCTCCTAGGGTATCCTTGGAACTTCAATAAGTTATGAAACAAAGTGTTGTCAGTATTGAACTGCAAAAGAGATTAAAAATTTCTTTATACCAAATTTTACTTTTTTTTTTTCTTTAATGGAAAGAATGTCAATGCCAGAGTGTTGTCGCAGTCTTAGAGTTAAGCACAGTGTTGTAATATTCAGGAACAATCTCAGCTTTTGGACCATTATAATCATTTACTCCAAACAGGGAAAGATGAAAACCCAAGTAGTACAGGAGAAGATCTGCACATTTGTGATTGGTCTGCAATATTTTATGGATTTCTGAAGCTGTATTTCTTAAATAGCAGAATTTTAAAACTGGAAGACCAAATCCTCCATGCTTCTTTAATAGTTGAAGAAATTCCTTTTAAAACTTCTTGGTATTGGCTGAACCAAAAAAAATTGTACAGGCTTACTATATAACTGCTTTTCTTCAGCTTTTGTGATGTCTGTAATATTTATTTTGACCTTTATTGAGGTCTCATCAGTGGGAGCCAGACAAAGAAGTGATACCAAGGCTGAAGTGATGCAGAAGTCATTTTTCCATAGACAAAAGATGTCACACGTTATTACAAAAATACTCTGGATTAGAGAAAGAAAGATGATTAAAAGTTTTTTGACTTGGTTATACTATAATTAAAGATGTCAAGAAATTATATTCTTGGTTTAATCCTTTATCCAAGTGTAAGCAAATAAAAATTTGCCAAATGATGCCCAATAATCTCCCGTTATGAATTACAAGAGTTTGCCGCAGGCCCAGCTTGCAGAACATATCTATAACAGTCTCCACAGGAGTCTGATCGGTAATAGTGATAGGTGCTAAATCAAGGATTCTTCTCAATTTAACAGGAGGTGGACTGTCCACGGTGTTGGAACATGGCTAGTGAAAACCCTCTTGTGTTTTCCTTGCATTAGCAAGAGCAAGACTAAGGTCTCTACGAAGACCAAATCCTACTAAATACTGAGATTCTTTAGATACAACAGGAAACCCATTATGATCTGTGGTCTTTAGTGCTATATCTATGTCATCAACAGTCATGCTATCTTCAGTTATTACATGCAATGGACCTTCGTTTCTCTTAGGCCTCATGACATCTGCTGCAAGAGTGGTATGAGTAAATTCTTCCTTGCTATCAAGAAATGGGTAACCATTCAGATGAATATGAGCATCGTAAATGCCTTCCTTGCCTAATGCATCACCAACCCATTTGCTTGCCATAACTGCAGCCATCAATGGAACAATGTAGTTCACACGTCCTGTAAATTCAAACGTTATTACCACCAAGCATACTGTCGTCCGTGTAACTCCTCTGAGACAAGCTGCAGCTCCAACCATAGCATAAAGTCCAGAAGTCATGTACTTTTCACCAGTAATAGGAGCCCTTTGAAACACTCATAAGGTTGGATAATGGTATGCCAACTGCTCCATTCCAATTTTTATCATTCTGCCCATTATGGCATCCATGGCCATACTAGGAATGAAAAGACAAGCACGTACTTTGATACCAAAAATAAATATTGTTATTACAAGTTTAAATATCAAAGCTAATGCAAGCAAACCAAGAGATTCATAAACACCAGGACCAGCCTCTGCTATTTCAATTGGACTATTTACAGTAGTAAAACTGCGATTGCAGTCTTCACACAATGGAGAAACATCAGAAACACCACACTGACTAAAGAGTAACTTAATCAGATCACTTGTATTCATTCTTGTAAATATATTGTGATAATTAATAATAGCAGAAATTAATGTGATACCAAGAACTTCTGACATAGGATACCGTCCTAATTTAGATTCCATTCTGTACTTACCCCAACAGATATTTGCTTTAATAAATGTGGAACCGACTACTCCCCTAAAATACCTCATCCTCATACGTATCAAGGATTTAGGCCTAGCATGGCCTGTTCTGGCCTTAAAAGTCATCGTTGAATCGTTTAAGAGGACGTCCTAGTTTTCTTTTTCCTAATGGCTTGTACTTTAAGGCTTGTTTTGGTAATCTTTCTGTTTTCATTCTTTGAACGTGTTCCATCCATTTATGTTTATATTTTTTAATTTTTTCTATTACTGGTTCTTGGTTTAATTCTTTCATAATTTCTTCATTTCTTTTTTGATCAAATAGGGTACTTTGCAGTTTTTCTCATAGACTTCATTTCTGGTGTTGTTAATCTTTGTTTGTCTTTTTGTTTTATTGTCCAGATTTCACTTCCATACATTAAGACTGGTAGGGCATGTATTGTATACTTTTAGCCTGGTTTGTTTTTGAACTAGGTTTGGTTTAAATATAGGGTTAATTACACCTGTTATTTTTAAATATTTTGCAATTTTTACGTTTATATCTTTTTCATTTTCATATGTGATCATACATCCTAGGTAGTTAAATGAATTCACCTGTTCTAAGATCTTGTTATCTATTACTATTTTAGTTCTTGCTGGATCTTGTTCTTTAAAGGCCATAGTTTTTGATTTTTCTGTTGATATTATCATACCATAATCTTTGGATATCTCATTTAGATCTAAAATAGCTTTCTGTAAGTTATCTTCAGAATTTGAAATTATTTGGTCGTTGGCAAAGAGGAGAGTGTTTAAGTTAACTGTAGGAGAAAGTTTAATTCCTTGATGTAAATTTTTATTCCATTTTATTATTATTTCATTTAAGTAGATTTTAAAAAGAGTTGCTGAGAGGGGACATCCCTGTTGGATCCCTTGGTTTATCTCTCTCGTATATGATAGCTCGTGATTTAATCTTATTTGTATTTGATTATTTTCATATATACTTGTGATAGCTTTTAGGATATTATTTGGTATTTGTCTCTTTCTTTTAATATGTTAAATAATATGTTTCTTTTAACTTCGTCAAATGCTTTTTCAAAGTCAATAAATGCAATATGTGTTTCTAAGTATTTTCTTCTTTTCTCTATTATTAATTTTAGGCAAAAGGCCAGGTCTATACATGATCATCCTTTTCTAAATTCATTCTGTACTTCTAGAATAAAGTTCTCAGAATATTTCATTAGTTTGTTATTTAAGATTCTGCTATATATTTTGTAACAGTCTGCTATATATTTTAAAATACCTAATATTACAAAAGGAACTAGTTCAATGAAGATGCACAATCTTGTGTTCTCAACATAGAACATAACCAAATGGTCATTACCAAATGGGTTTATGGATTGTAAAACAAATGCTGTGACTAATGCACAAAAAAATTACCACCAAAGAGTTTTCAGGGGGAAATAATAACTCACTTCTTCAAGACTGAAAAGGACAAATTTTTTATTTGCTTACACTTGGATAAAGGATTAAATCTAGAATATAATTTCTTGGCATCTTTAATTTATAACATACTCTCACATAATTACTCAAGTACACATATAAATTAGAACAAAACATTATGGATGGTGGCCAATAAGAGCTGAAATTATTGCTTAGAGTCCTAAAGTCAGGGTTTGCCAGAAAACTTAAAGAACTTAAGTGGACTGAATGTGTGCCATCCAAATTCTTAGGACTTTTATGCCACCATTATTGTTAAGATTAGGATGGTTGATCAAAATTTCACAGGCTCTTTAAATTTACGTTCAAACCAGGTTTTTGTATTGTAAAGAAGAGGTACTTTTCCAATCAATTTGGTGTAAGGTGTTAAGAGCATGATCTGAGAGGCCTGCTTCACCAAAATTGTTAAATTTAATGTGTCATCTGTATTCTTTTTTATGGATAGGAATTGTACGTCCAGTTTCACCAGTATAAGATAAGTTACAGGTGCAGTGGATGCGATATACTCCAGGGTGAGCCGAAAAAAAATATAGTTTTTTTCTATAGTAGATTAGTACCATGACTGAGCTAAGAATTTTTAGATTTTTTTACTAATTGTTACAATTTTTTGCATTTTTATTTAATTTTTACATAATTCAGAAACCCTGTTCTAGAGATCAAACTTTAAACATTTTCAAGCCAACTAAATTCTTCCCTGCTTATTAGAAGCCTCAAGGCTTCTAATAAGCAGGGAAGTATTTCATGTATTTTGTGGACGAATTTCATTGCTCACACACTGAGCAATGAAATTCATCTCCAGCCTTTAAAAGATAATCACAAACATGCATACCCATGGCAGAATTCAAACTCACAGACTGTTAACTGGAAAGTAGATACACTAACCACTCAGCCAATCAAGCCAGCAAATATGCATGCAGAGGTTTTATGATCCATTAGAAAGAACACAATGAAACCTTACATAAGAAAGCTCAGCGTTGTCAGTTTACTTATATGTAACAGCAGTTCAGTTCTGCATAAATCTATTTGATTATCCATTTGGATATAAAATGGATAATAAGATTTTTTTGAAGAACATCATAAAAAGAATTTGAAGAAAATCCATTCTAATAAATGATTACACTTACGTTTAGCTCTCTTCTGAGGAGGCTGCATAGAAAAACTCTTTCTATTAGATGAGTCATCATGCTCTCTTTTGCTTAATCCTTCTTTAAAACCATTTTTCTGAGAAGTTTTATGAGAAACACTATGTGTACTTGCATTATGAGATGAATTAGGACTGATCTGTACAGGTTTATCTTCAGAATTTAGTTTGTATGCTGCTCCATTTTTTTCCTTTGATAGAGTCTATAATAAATAAAGTATATACTAAAAATTTACATTTTTTTAAAATCTAGAGTGATGATATATATTGAGAACAGAAGAATAAACTCTTTGTATCAAGAGATGAGAGGTATTGTCTAACTTTTTTTTTTCAATTCATTTCAGTTATTTTTGCTTCCCAGAAGTCCCAAAATTAAAATATTGAAATATGCCACTTATAATATAAAAGAAAGTTGATAACAATGAAGGTATCTTTACTCCAAACTTATCATAGAGGCTTACAGTGTAAGACAAGTTAAACTGTAGTGCTCCTTTCAATCCTGATGAAAATACAAATAACCAATTTTGAAATTTATCTTTTTGCTTTACACAATGCCGGTAATAAATTTTCTCACGTAGGAAAGACTGATAATAACATTACTATTATTACACAGGCTCCTCTCTCATTGAGAAAAGAGCCTCTTCCTAAGCTCATACACACACACCCACACACACAGATCACATGGCAAAGTGCATAACTTTACACTCACTAACACTGAATTGACAGCCATTATTGTTTGTCCACCCTTCCAGCCTATTCAAATCACCTTGTAAAAGCTATATGAGAAAATTTATTACTGGCATTGTGGTAATATCAGCATCTCTGATTGCCCTGCTATCTTTGCATAATCAGCAAACAATTGAAGATCTCTTGTCAAACCCTTTCCAATATCATTAATATACAGGTTAAGCAATAATGGTCCAAAAACTGATACCTGGGCCACACCATGTGTCACCTTAAATCTGGCAGATTAACATGCCCCATATACCACTTTCTGATACCTGTCCATCAGCCACCCAATTATCTAAAACAATATTTATATTCCAATCCCATTCATGAAACAGCCTTTCATGTGGTATGAAAGGCTGTTTCATGAAAGGCTTTTCCTTGCCAAGTATAACTCGTTTGTCCACTGACCTGTATTATATGTAACATCCCTGAGTTCTCACTTATTTCTCTAAAATCATCACAATCACTCCAGAGATACTAATAGGTCAATAGTTAATCACATCAGTCTTTGCATCACCCTTGTTCAATGGGATTACCATACATTCTCTCTATTCCTGTGTGATCTTACCAAATTTTTCCTGTGGGATTTGAGTTAATTTTGGATTCATGCTGATATTCCAAGTCTCTATTGCCGAATTCTTATCCAAGTTATGCAACAGCTCATGCACATCTCATTGTAATATTTTGTTAATTATTAAATTTACTATGTTTATTTCGGACTGTGCCAATTGTAGTATTTTGATATTTAATTTTTTTTGTTCTCTTTCCTATGTGTACTTTACTTCTACTCTGTTAAATCTTTGTTCTCTTTATCTTGTTCTAACTTAAGCTGATTAATTTAGTCCCTGCTTGTAATCCTTTATACTTCCTACACGTGTTAGCACTGTTAGTGAAGAGGTCTCTAAAATAGGCAACTCACGGCTACAGCTAACTATTTCCCACGTGATATAATTCAGGGAAAATTTATTTGTTTTTCGACTATGCCACCCTGAATTAATGTTATAGCACAGAAAGAACACTTTCTAAAATAATACCTTAAATTATCAGTCGTGGCAATTTCTCTAATTTAAGCACACAGGTTCGGTTACTTTCGTGAGGGTGCATTGGTCAAAAATCAGGCGATAGTTTTAAGCAAACAAAAGAAAACATGTTTATTTCACCTTAAGCACTATACCATATGACACACAATAAACAATTTCTCTCTAATGCCTTTTTTTTTTTTTTTACTTAAATCATAACCTTACAACTTAGACCTGCAATTCACAATGCTTGAATAACTTGCTTTACAAACTCTAGGCAATTACTGGCTATTACAATCAATATCATTGCCTAACATTCTTCTCTATAAATATACTAGCTAATTTTCAGCCTCAATTACTTCTTATAGCCACTTATACGACTATTTTAACAACAAAGCTACGTTCAGCAGACATACAATTCTTAATCACTATCTCAGCATTAACACATTAGAATCTGCTCACAAATTCATAGAAACATATAGTCCTACCAGTCTTGAAGATTTTTTGTGGCAGTTCTGCTGACTGCTTTTCTCGGTCCTATTTCCTAACCTTTGCTGAACGGCTTTTGGCAGTCATCCTGGTGTAGTCCTCGTCCGGGATATGTAGCATGGCTCACTGTCGGATTTTGGATCTACTGTCGGCGCTGCATATCTTGTCGCATGTTCTGCTACTGAAAATACATCTCCGTAGAATGATCTGCCTCTCCTGGGTATTCCCCGCGCCTAGGGGGGGGGGGGGTTACGATCCAGCAAACTGCAGCAAAACAAAAAAAACTCCCAGAACTCTCCGAACTCCCTCTAGGTTCTCAAGACCTCTTTTATATGATTCAGAAGCTCCTTGTTTTTAGGGTTGGAGACCCCCGAATCTTCTGTAAATAACTGACGTCACTGTTGCCTTGACCTTCAGATTTGGGGGCAACAAATTCTACATCTGAATGATCTTCAATACCTTTGTTTATGTTCATGTCGCCAACATAATCTTGTCTAATCCCCTTAACTTATAGCAGAATTACTTTTAACATTCTGTTACATCAAACCAACATAATGCACAATTTTAGCCTTTACAATATTTTTATCATTTGTGAACAATTTCTATATAATTCTTTTTGTTAGTTAGCTTTACAATTTTACAATCAGCACTTTTCCTTTAAAATACAGTAGTTTACACTTTTGTTTTCTTTCCACATGATTTATGACCTCTGTAAAAATCGATGTCGGAAATTTTTTTTAAAATAAAATTTCACCGTATGGAATTTTACATCATCATCCAATGCAGTGATAGCACCATGCTGTTACATACAGATTGAAAGATTTTGGCAAAGTGAGCACTCATTATTTGAACTATCACATCTGCTTCTGATACAAGGGTGCCATCTGCATTCAGTAAAGTTATTCTTTTGCATTCATTCTTACTTTTATTTGCAGCATAATGAAAAAATTCTTTTGGATTTCCTTTAGCCTGTGCAGTCAATTTCTTTTCATAGTTTTCCATGCAATACTCATAACTTTTTCTGGCCTGTGCTTTATATATTTCATAACCCCTCTCACTCTAATTCCTTTCACATCATCGTCTTCTTATGGATCTCTTGTTTCATAAGACTGCACATCCATTTCACTCCCATCCTATTTGTTCTTCAAACTCTAGGGATGCATTCAGATACCACATCATTTAAGCATCTTTTCAAAGCCTCCCATGCATTTCTGATATATTTCATTCAATAAGTGGTACCATGGAATCAAGGATAGTATTCTCCTGAGTCTGTCATAATTTCCAGATTATAGTTCAGGTAATGTGTCCTGATTGGAATATTCATATAGTTGGCTACTTCCCAGGTCCATATAGTGTGATCACTCTCACCATCTCATGGCATAACAGCTGCATCTTTAAATGAGACACCTTCTGATGCTATGATTCAATCTAACATTCTTTGTCCTTAAGTTGCCTCAACACTCTTTCTGCTTGAAAAAGTCTCACAACAGCTCAATAAATTTTCTTTTATTATCACGATTTTCTCTGCTGAATGACTTGAGTTATCTGAATCAATATTCAGATAATTTAAGTCATTCACAATAATTACTTGTTTAGTATCCATCAGTGTAATTTGCCAATGTATTTATTCCCAGCAAATGAACTGCCAGGACTGTGCAACACCCCATATTTCATCCTGTTAGCCTCTACTTCACACCAGATAGCCTCAAGATCACTGGAATACACAGGACATTATTACCATTATTGCTTTCATGTGCTTGTATCCTAACTGGACTCAAATCATCTGACATCATTAGTAGTACTCTCCTCCTCTATCATTCCCAAAAATACTATATCCTTTACACTTGATTCTAGTTGCTACATCAAACTCTGAGAACTAAGTTTTCCTAATGGCAACAATTTCAGGCACAGAATATTCACCGAAGTAACAAATTCAATCACTTTGTTTCCAATGCTCCTGGCATCTATGTGTAGTCATAACAAGTTATCGCTTCCCTTTTTCTTATACTTAAATCTACAGTGTGCTTGGCCAAGTTGGGCAACTTTCTCTTTTTTCTCTCCAGATGTGCTCAAAATGTCTGAACACAAAATGTAGTTAGTCCATCTCTTCAGCAGATTCATAATCATGCTCAATTACTTTCATATCACTATTATATCTGCATATGAATCCTCGGCATTCCTGTGATGATGATCTAGTTCCCTAACTCTCTACATTAGATCACATTTCAATAAATAAGCACTGTAGGCACTTGATTCCAAATCCAATCAAATGCAATATACAGAAATGTCTGGGGAAAATTTGGAGAAAGAGCAAAGCTAATAATAAATGTAAGTACTGCTGGATTTCTGATAAGGACACAGGCTAGTCATTCCTAATATCACGTTTCAACATAAAGATTGACATAAATTCACATGGAGAGAAGACACAATAATAAAAGTATTACTGACTACGTTATGGTTGAAGTAATATCTTCAACCTTCATGTTGGTTCAGGATAAAAGAGTATACAAAGTATTCAAAAGAGTAAGTGATTACCATTCAGTTTTGAGCAATATAAACGAATTTGAGTCTATAGCAAACTATAGACTCAAATATCTAAATATTAATTTAAAAAAATGAGTGTCTGAAAACTAGAACCTAACCTTCAATAATCACTGGCAGACTCTGTAGAAAAATTTCATTCAGCTAGAGGGGCAAATGATGAAACTATCTGCAAGAATAGAAAAATCAGAACTTGTTTGTGGGCTCATGTAACTAAAGAGATAGTCATGAAAAGAAGAAAGTGTATTTTTGAAAATTTTTATTGAAAATTCCCAGTAAGTAAATCAGCATGTGCTCTGAAAGAATATAGAGAAAAATGTCAGCAGCATGTAAACATACCTAAACAAAAGAGGAAACAAAAGTCATGGGAAAACTTTTTTGGTTACTTTTACACACTGCTAATGGTATCAATGGAAGAATCATATTAAAAATGAAGATATTAGGAAGGAATTTGACATCATTAGCATTTAGCAATGAGTGAGCAGAAGCTACTAGAATAGCAGAAAACAAGACCCCGATGAAGACCAAGGCCTGCTTGATAAAGTTAGAAGTGCCTTAGAAAACCAAAATATAAGATATTTTGTATAAGATATAGAACAGTGCTTCCCAAACTTCTGGATGTCAGGGCCCCCTTTGCAAAAATTAAAATATTTCACGGCCCCACCCTTGAAAAAAAATCGTAATAGAGAGATATATGATTATTATATTTATTCTATTTATATTCAATACAAAACATACACAGCGAATATTGCAAAAATCAAATGCATATATTACATTTTTTGCCTCTTACTGTTTGGTTCTGAAGATGATGCGGGCTGTTCTGGTAAAATATGAAATACTGTCCTTTTTTTTGAGTCTGTTTCTGCTTCTTCTGATTGTTCGCGGGAATTTTTTTTTATTTTTTATCAGCCACTTATCCATTTCAGGGTTAAATTTTTTAACGTAGAATAGATCAAATAATATCACCACTTACCGATACTGGCACACCACAGACTGATAACATGAAATTAGTGAATATTACCTGAATAAGGGAATCCCCGGCGCAGGAACATTTTTGTCTTTTGTGACTTTTCTCCCTTTAAGGTAATTAAGCCTAACGCGAAACAGACAGCAAAGGCAGGTTATTAAAACATGCATATGATTGATGCGGTATTAAACAAAAGATTGCGCAACCGAAAGATAAAAACATAGCTGACAATTGAGTTGAAATGCTAACTCTCTTCAACCGAATTCCACATGTGAAACTACCATAACATTCATTATATATATATATTACTTAGTTTTAACACTTTTACGAATTTTAACACGTTCGGTTGAATTTTATTGCTGCCTTGGGAAATCGAACTCGCACACATCTAATTAATAACAATAGTTTTTAGTTAGATACTGTATTTGCCCATGCAACATATAGTTTTGTTTCAGTCTATACAGCATAGTTTCTGTATGAGAGGACATGTGATTCATTAATTAGTGTGTTTTTATCCTAGTTGTCTATAATTGTAATTTGTTGAGAAATATATTACACAGACTCCTCATACCTTATTCACTGACATAATAAAAGTACTTGTTTTTATTGCCTCTGCAGTATAGTGGCTGTTATGGAGGGCATGTTATGGAGGTTAACTCATTTACCACTGCAAATGAGTTACTATCTCCCCACATGAACTTGTTCAAGCTTTTTTTCATGTGTGAAGTATATGCGAAACTTTTATTGGTAACAGAAAACTAGCTCGGATGACAGTGATAATATAAAACGAATTTTGATATGTATATAAAGTCAATATCAACAGTCCCTGATTACGAACGCATGATGAAAGGGACAGGAAGATTTGGAGCTTCCCTGGATAGCATTCGAAGTAAATACAATTAATCACTGCTTTGAAATGAAACCTATGAATAAGCAATATTTACTAATATTCATTAAGCGCCGAAATACACAGGAAGCAAAGTTTGTGAATGAACACCAATGTGTGAATTTTTCCATTAAAATATAAAAAAATAACAAAAAAGAAATAATAAATAATAAAAGTTAAATACGTTTCTTTTAAAATAAAAAAAATCTACTTAGTCTTAAAACATTTTAAATTTGTTTTCATTATTTCACAGCCCCCCTCAACAAAATCTACGGTCCCCAAGGGGGGCACGGCCCACAGTTTGGGAAGCGCTGATATAGAATATCTGACAATACTGATATTCACTGAATATCAGTATTGTCAGATATTCATCAGAATTTTCAACCAGCAAAAATACTCAATAGTCAATTAATGCACAGAACAAAAAAAAAAAAAAAAAGGCAAAAGAGCAAGAATGCTTTGTTGTCAACGTTCAAATTCTTTTAAGCTATATCCCACCATTAACCATGTAACTCCAATGGATATTTCATAAAGAGGAGAGAAAATTGAGCATTTCTCATCTTGCAAACTGTTTTACATCTATAATAATATTTTACTGAATCATTCATGAAATCTATAGTGATTTTTTCATTTTATAAAAAAAATGAAACATAAATGTCTTTACAATAATTCCTAATTATTAAAATTTTTAAAATTCGGTATATGGAACTAAAAAAAAGAAGAATTTGAATTTTATAAACCTCTGTTAAAAAAGCAAAAAAAATTTAACAAAAAAAAAAAAAAAGTCATTTATGGTTTGTTTCAAAGGATAATAAAAGCTACAACAGGTTCTTCTTATGAAAAGAAACCTTTGAGAAAATGAAAGTTTATTCAGCATCCTATCAAGTACATAAATATAAAAAACATGTAATTGTAAAAAAAAAAAAAAAATACCAACAATATTTCATATGTAATACTGTATGCACATTCCTTGTCATAGTTGCTAGTCATAGAATAGCTACTGTACTACTGTTGATTTTTTTTTTCACTTGTCGAAAATCACTTTGTAGCATGCAACAGTATTTTGTGTGGTTTTCTCTTGTATAAGTATATGCATGCGACTTATTGCCATTCATTGCTGAATGTCTTCAATCAAAATCATCAATAATTTTTCCATTTCTTCTATAAAATACCTCTTTTCATGGAAGTATCATAAATTGCACTACCTGAATTTTTCGTGTGCTGTATAGTGCAAACTTTATATATTATAATAGTTCTAACAGTTGATTCATTCATTTCGTAAGCACACACAATGTCTATGAACTGATTACCTTTTTATGTTATGTAAACAACTGTTTGCATTCTACCTTGTAAAAAACTATTATCTAAGCCACTGACGATAGTTTGTTAATTACAAACTGAAATATTTAGCAGTATATTTAATAAATAATACTTTTCCTTGTGTTTACATGTAGATAATTTATAATACTATGGCACAAGTTTCCCTCAAAACTAGAACTTTTTATGTTATTCTATAATTTCTACTTTCAGTTTTCAATATTTATAATACACCTCTTCTTATCATTGTGAATACATGTTCTCAATACATCACTTTTATGTTAGTCAGACATGTTTAATGTTTATATTTTGTTTATAATGAATACCTACCTGCAATCACTAACAAGACATTACTTGCAGTCAAGGCAGAAACAAATAAAATGTGACGACATTATCAGCTGTTAACTTGCTAGGAAAGTCATCTATTATATTAAATTAGAGGATATTATGGATTCAGTCATATTTTATAGCGAAATATAAAAAGAAAGTTGAAGTTTTGAAATTTTACCATGCTTAAGAATATGATCTTCAGTATGCATTAAATTATATATTTAAGAAATTATAACCAAGAAATTATATACTTAAGGGTCAAAGCTGTATAACTGAGAGGAGACCTCCACAGTCTTTAAAGGAATGTGGAGAAACGACCAGGACGTCTGACCTAATGTCCAATCCTCACCTTCTCGTGGTGCACCCTGTTGGGTATCTACTTTGATACTGAACAAACGAGGATGAGCTGTTAATTTGGGATTTAACCAACCAAATTGTAATTCTTATTGGCTTAAACCCAATTACAAAATGATGGTATACAACATAATAAAATTTCATGCCGGCTGGGGCGTCGCCCGGTTAAACAAGGCCCCTCTTGTTTTCCCAGGGAACCAGGGTGAACAGCGAAAAGTCAGCTACTGGAACAAATCTGAAAAAACACACCAACTCAACATCACCAGAGTTAAAGATTGGTACTATCAACATAAGAAGCCTGAATGGCAAAGAAATGGAGCTAGCTGAGGAATTAGATAAGTACCAGATCGACATAATACGGGTGACTGAAACAAAAAACACAAAAACTGGTGAGATCTTTCTGAGCAATAAATACAAAATGTCATATTCAGACAATGACAATCAAGGAAAAGAAGGAGTAGCCATTGTATTCAACACTAAATACGAGGCTAATTTTCTTGAATGGCAGGCAGTCTCAAGTAGAGTGATGTGGGCAAATATCAGAATGGGGAACTGGACAATGAGACTTATTTGTGCCTATGGTCACACAGAAGGTTCTACTAAGGTAGAAGTGGAGGAATTTTTTGAGGATTTAGAGAAAGCATCTGACACAATGAAAAAGGAACAGTTGGTCCTCGTTGGGGATATAAATAGCAGAGAAGGAAATGATTGTCAGACACAGAAAAATATATTGGGAAAATTTGGAGAAAAGAGCAAAGCTAATAATAATGGCAAATATCTGTTGGATTTCTGCTCATTACATGGTCAGGTTATTACTAACACCATGTTCCAACATAAAAATGTGCACAAATTCAAATGAAGAGAAGAGGCAAGAAATAAGAAAATCTCATTGACTATGTTATTGTTGATAGTGATGTTTTCTCCCTTGTGCAGGACACCAGTGTACAGAGGATTTGAAATTGGAAGTGATCACTATTTAGTCTTGAGCAGGATAAAATTGAATTTCATATCGAAAAGAATAACATGTAAGAATAAAGCTAATAAAAGTTGAGCAGCTCTCAGATGTGAACTGTAGACTAAAATACACAAAGATTATTGAAGAAAAAATGAAAGAGTTTGAGAACAGGAACCTAACTTTAGAGATTCAGTGGCAAGCCTTGAAGAAAACCTTGATTGTGTTAAGTCAGCGTGAAACAAAATATTAAAGAAAATTACGCTTCACTCGGACTTAACATCGTTATCACTCTCTTAAAAGAATTAACGATTTATCAGAAATGTAGAAGCACTTGTATAGAAATTTTATCTTTAGTTTTATCATCATCATTATCAAATTCCTGCCATGTACCCACAAGGGGTGTACAGGATATGATAGTACTACATGAAAAAATTATATCATTACTAACTTCCTATCTACAATTTTCCTCCAAATCAGTCTGTTACTTGTCAAGATTCCAACATTATCAGATCTTATATTTCTATCGTTTAAGGCATTTTGTACCATATCAATCCACCTATATCTTGGTCTTCCTCTTAGTCGTTTTCCTGCCAACCTGGCAGAGAACACTTGTTTTGCTTTAGTTTTATATCTTATCTTATTTTGTAATGTGAAATTTCATTATAATTTTGGTGTATAGCTGCTTAGTCTCAGATACTATGTAAATAACCATTTTGCTGGGTGAGAGATAATAACCAAAATGTGAAATGGCCAACTTCAAAAACATGTAGTGAGAGTACAGGTACATCTGTTATGTAGCAAGGTGCCTCTCCCCCTTCCACCATGACGCTACGAAAGTTACGAGAGGATTCCACGAGCGGCGCTTAGTGCCGTGTGACGTAGAGAACGTATGATGTAGATATCAGATGACGAATGAGAAAAGTGGTGTGGCATTTAAAAGGAGCAGTAACGCTGCGCACAAGGCTTTTAGATGTTTTCCTGCTGCTGTATTCCTGTGCCTCGGAAGTCTAGCTGGTAGGGAGCCTCCATGTGGGTTTCCTTTGTTCGAGGAAGTTATGACCAAATGACCAAGGGAACTTACCAGTCGGAAACAAAAGCCCAGCAGATCATGATAGTGGAAAACTACAGAAATCTTCCAATGTGAAGTATAGAGAAAATTGGTAAAGAGTATCCAGTAAAGTGTGAAGTGAAGCAGTCAACGTAGGTAAATATCTGACGAGATACTGAAGCGGTTAAAGTAGCATACTAGCAAATTGGTAAAGTGAAAACTTTATGTCTTTTAACTAATGGAATTGAATAAGAAGATTTTATTGTATGTGCCACTAGAGACTCTTTGAACTGTTAAGTGATAGATTTAAGAAAGAAATAGAACATTCTCATGAATGTACCTTGAGGGAGAGAGAGAGATATACAAGAGTTCTTAATTAGGCCTGAGATATATGTAAATTGATTAAGATTGTCAGATTGTCAGAGAAGATTGTGAATGGAATTTGATATATATTAAGAATGAGATTTGATCGAGTAGCCGAGAAGGCTTTCGTTTGAATATAAATGTTGTCTTGCCTGTGCTTAGATCCTACTGCACTTGCTCATAAAATATAGCGAACCTCGAAAGGCAGGAAAAACAGATCTTATCAGGTCATGACTGCAAGTTTAAAATTTATAAATGACAAGAGTGAATGCTGACTGGATTCTAACTCCCTGGTCTTAAATGTTTAGTATATCCTAGGATTCAGGGTGGCACAGCGTTAATAATTAATTTTCTCTGAATTTGAAGAGGGAGATAGAACCAGTGCTGAGACAAAGAAATAGGCATCCGCCATTTGCATTTCTTTGTCTCACAGAACAACAACTTCATTCTTGTCAGGGATTTCGGCCTAAGTAATAAGTATATTGAGATAGAAGTTAAAAGATAAATGATATTAAAAGGGTGATAAGAAAGTAATAAGTAGGAATTATTTAAAGAAAGATACATTAGTGTGATTTATGCTTACAAGAGATAGAAAGGGCATTAAAACATAAGAGGACAACACAACAATTGATTCAGCCAGAGAGGCATCTGGTGAGGTTGTCTGCAAGGAGAGCAAAATCAGAACTCCATGGTGGACACATTAAGTTAAAGAGGCAGTGAAGGAAAAGAAGAAAGCATATCAAAAGTTCCTGCAAATAGGTCAGCTTGTGCTCTTAGAGAATACAGAGACAAATGTAAGAAAGCTAAACACTGTGTAAAACTATCTAAACAAAAGTCATGGAAGGACTACGGCAAGAACATAGAAAATAAATATCAAGAAGGTGGCAAAATATTTTGGAGGTTGTTGAAGAAGCATAGAAATGGAGGAAAGAGTACTGTAAAAGGAGTTAGAGTTGATAAAGGTGACATGAAAACGGGAGAAAAAAGATATCCTTGAAGTATGGAGTAATTACTTTGAAAAGCTGCTAAATGAAACAAGCAGTGACGACAGCAGTGGTAAAAAACACTGACCAGGCAAGCAGTCAGGAATACATATCCATACTTGAAGTAGAAAAAGCCATCAAAGGCTTAAAACGTGGAAAGGCAGCATGAGTAGATGATATTCGACCAGAAATGCTGAAGTATGGTGGTATAAAAGTCTTGCAGTGGCTGCACTGCATAGTTCAGAAGGCCTGGACAGAGGGACGAATTCCCGATGATTGGAGTAGAACTCTCATAGTACCCATATATAAAAAGAGAAATAAAACTGAATGTGGGAATTACAGAGGTATTTCCCTATGAGTGTTCCTGGCAAGATCTATGCAAATATACTTGAGAAACGGTTGAGAAGAATGGTAGAAGAAAAGCTTGGTGAAGAACAAGCTGGATTCCGGCCAAATAGAGGCTGTCAGGATCAGATCTTCACTTTATGACAAATAGGGAAGAAATCATGGGAATACAAAACAAAGATCTCTATCTGAGTTTTGTAGATCTGGAAAAGGCATATGATAAGGTGCCAAGAGAGATGCTATTCAATACGCTACAGTTATATGGTGTCAATGGAACATTATATCAAGCAATACTTAGTCTTTATTTGAGTTGTAAGTCAGCAGTTAGAATTGAAGGAAGTGCAGGAAGATGGTTTAATGTTAAGCTTTAAAAGAGGTATACCGTGAGTAGACATATCGATACAAAATTAATAATGGAAAAACTCACGTACAAAGATTATTTAATAGTATAATTTTTGTTTTTTTTTTATAATTCGTTTTTATAATTTTTTTCGAAAATTATAAAAACATTATTATAAATATTAAAACACTGGTTCATTGGGCCCACTCCTTTTGTTCTTCAGACGATCTTTTACAGAAACTACAATATATAACTTCTTCCTTTCTATCTAATGGTTATAAGAATTGCTTCATTAAAAGAACTTTGAATAGTTTTAATATGGCTTCCTCTTCAAACACAGAAGAAATAACGCGCATGCATATCTGTTATGTACAAGGCATCAGTGAAAACATATAGCAAAAGTTTTAAAATCACTGAATATTTTTGTTGCCTTTTGACCGTTTTAGAAAAATCTCCACTTTTCTCACTTCTCCTAAGAGCAAGCTTTCACATCTTAATCATCCAGGTGAATACCAGATTCCGTGCTCTTGTGGATTATCTTATTTCAGACAAACAGGAAAATCTGCCTCTATTCGGCTAGAAGAATACCAATCTTATATTGAATACTTTAAACCTGAAAAGTCTGGACTTGCAGAACATGCCATCTTCACTAGACACAGAGTTCATTGGAGAAAGACAAGAGTTCTTCACAAAAGTCAGTTCCTCATGGAATGCCTTTATAAAGAAAAATGTGAAACTCTACTTCACCTCTCTTAACTTAAACTGGCACTTTTTGGAATTGTCAGTTATTGTTTAATTTGAGCTTAATATGTACTGAAGATGACTGTGACACACAGGCGAAAATTATACTATTAAATAATCTTTGTACGCGAGTTTTTTCCGTTATTAATTTTGTATCAGTTTAATGTTAAATCTAGTGTGAGACAAGGATGTACATTCTCCCCTCTGTTATTCATTATCTATATGGATCACATTATGAAGGAAAGTGGTATTAAACATGATAACAAAATTGGTGATGTTAATGTCAGCTCTTTGCTTTATGCGGACGATGTTATACTTATCAATAAATCCGCTATGAGTCTGCAAGATTCCTTGACTAAATTGAATAACTTGTAATAGATATGGTATGAAGGTCAGCAATAAAAAGACAAAGACAATGAAAATAGGGAGAATCATTGAAAATATCAATTGCATTGTGAACGGAGAACCTGTGGAACAAGTAAAACATTTCACCTACTTAGGCATGATTTTTAGTGAAGATGGTAAATTAAATATGGAAATAGACAACAGAATCAATAAAGCTGGTATAGTAGGAAGTCAATTAAATAAATTCATATGGAATAAGAGAGAAATTAGTCGGAACACTAAATTAGCTGTATACAAGACTGTTCAAACCAGTTTTAACTTATGGATCTAAGAGCTGGGTCAGAAGTAAAACACTTGTCTGAAGACTAGAGACCACAGATATGAGAATCCTGAGAAAGATTAGAGGGTGAAAAGATTGCATCAATGGCAATATCATTGATGCAATAAAATCCACATCAATAAAAATGAGGATACTAGGAAAGAACTTGACATTGTCAGCATCCAGGAATGCATTAGCAGAGCTAATCTCAGGTGGTATAGTCATTTAAACAGAATGGGCAAGGAGAGATTGGCAAAACAAGTGTTCTCTGCCAGGTTGGCAGGAAAACGATCCAGAGGAAGACCAAGATATAAGTGGATTGATAAGGTACAAAGACGTATAATTAGACGATAGAAACATAAGATCTGATAATATTGGAGTCTTGACAAGTAACAGACTCATCTGGAGGAAAATTGTAGATAAGAAGTTAGAAATTATGTAAATTTTTCATGTAGTACTATCATATCCTGTACACCCCTTGAGGCTACATGGCAGGAATTTGATGATGATGAGAAATTATGTACTTGGTTTAATCCTTTATCCAAGTGTGTAAACAAACAAGTTTGTGCCAGAACTATTTTCAGGACTGGGGAAACTCGTATAAAGAAGCTCATGACTTCACATCACTAGCTTTAGTATCCCATAATGCAAAGCACATCTCCTTGCAGACACGTATAATGCTATGCATTATGAGAAGGACTACTACCAAGACCAATTTTGACCTTTATTCAGGTCTCATCAGTGGGAGCCAGACCCAGAGGTGATACTAAGGTTGAAATAGTGCAGAAGTCATTTTTATATACAAGTTTGCCAAAAGGTGTCACACATTATTAAAATACTCTGAATTACAGAAAGTTGTAAGTTTTTTCAATTGGTTATACTATACATTAAAGATACCAAAGAAATCACATACTTGGTTTAATTCTTTATCCAAGTGTAAGCAAACAAGATACCTTTTGGCAACTAGTATATAAAAATATGACTTCTGCATTACTTCACCTTAGTATCGACTTCTGGGTCTGGCTTCCACTGATGAGACCTCGATAAAGGTCGAAACTGGTCTGGGTAGTGGCCCTTCCCATGATGCATAGAATTATACATGTCTGCACATGGAGATGTGCTTTGCATTATGGGATACTAAGGCAAGTGATGTGAAGTCAAGTCATGAGCTTCTTTATCCGAGTTGTCCCAGTCCCAAAAATAGATCAGGAGTAAACTTGTTTGCTTACGCTTGGATAAGAGATTAAACGAAGTATATAATTTTCTTAGTATCTTTAATGTATAAGTATAACCAAGTGAAAAACTTCCAACAATCTTCAGCATGAACATTACCTAGTATCATTCAAGTAGTGCAAACCAAGGTAATTCCAATGTCAAAATTTATATTCAGTTATATTCTCATAGCTCTCTAGTATACAATTTTTGAAATTTTTTAAGTTTCTTTCTATATCTGGCTATATAGCTGATCCATAACATCCTCCATTTTATGCCAAAAGGAAGCCATCAAGCTCTATATTTTAACCATTTATTATCTTCATGAAGTGGTGCTAGACAAATGGAGTTGCTAGTCATAGGATAGAGTACCACAATTGCATATCTATGAATCCGTATAGATAATTTAAACCTGGAAGCCTCCAAGTGTGGCTTTTAAAAAAAAAAAACCAAACCAAAATAATGAAAATTAACCTAAACGAAATCTAAACTCAAATTTATGGAAGAACTACTAGAACAGCTAGACACCTTTTTGTATATCTGGGATCAGTGGTGAGAACTAAAGGAGGCACGAAAGAGGACATAAAAAACAGAATACAAAATAAGCCCAAATTGCCTTTTACACAATGAGAAACATATGGATATGTAATGAAATAAATCAGGGTGCTTAAGGGTCAAAGCTGTATAACTGAGAGGAGACCTACACATAGCCTTTAAAGGAATGCAGAGAACCAACCAGGGCTTCTGACCTACAGGGTGTTCGGGATAAATTTGACATATTTATAATTAATTATATTTTTCCGTAAGTTACATGTATTAACACACACTTCTCTTCATTTAAAAGTTTGGACCCTTCTTCATTCATATACAAGATGTCAGAAAGGATGGATAGCTGGAACCCACCTGAATCATGGAAGAGAATAACTTGTATCATGATGATTCGTGCCCACCATCAAAATAAGGATATTACGACTGCTGCCCAATGCTCCCTGAATACAGTAAAAACAATCAGGCATGAACTAGAGACTTGCAATGGTGACTACGAGGATGTAGCAAGAAGAAAGATCCCTAGCAGACGATCTGATTGCGTTCGTACAGCAGAATTCCTCGCAAATCTGCAGGAACAGGTGTTGAAGAACCCTGGCATTGGAATTCGGGCTTTGTTCGTGGAGTTGCTAACTGTAGTCAAGCCCTGGATAACAAGCGTAGCCAATGGTAGGCCGTATGTATGGCAGCAGGATTCGGCCCCTTGCCACACCTCTGGGAAAAGTCAAAAATGGTTCTCTGAAAATTTCTACGACTTCACCAGTCCAAATGTTTGGCCTCCAAACTCCCCAGACCTTAACCCCATGGATTATTTTGTATGGGGCGCAGTTGAAAAAGACACCAATCGCACTTCCAGTAATACAAAAGCCCAGTTAATGGATAAAATTAAAACAGTTTTTGCAGCCCTTCCCAGGGAGACTGTAGCATCAGCTTGTTCGAGGTTCCGAAGCAGAATTGAAGCTGTGATCGATGCTAATGGTGGTTATTTTGAGTAAATCTTGTTGATAGTATTGTAATTAACTCTGCCTGTAATGTTTTTTTGTCAATTCATTAAATTTAATAGATACAAAGAAGATTTTCTTTTTCCTTACGAAACTGTCAAATTTATCCCGAACACCATGTAATGTCCAATCCTCACCTTCTCGTGGTGCACCCTGTTGGGTATCTACTTTGATACTGAACGAACGAGGATGTGCTGGCAATTTGGGATTTAGCCGACCAAATTGTATTCTTATTGGTTAAACCAAAATAAAAAATGATGGTACAACATGACAAAATTTCATGCAGGCTGGAGCGTCGCCCGGTTAAACAAGGCCCCCAGTGTTTTCGCCAGGGAAACAGGGCGAACAGCGAAAAGTCAGCTACTGGAACAAACCTGAAAACAAACCACAACTCAACATCACCAGAGATCGGTACTATCAACGTAAGAAGCCTAAATGGCAAAGAAATGGAGCTAGCTGAGGAATTAGATAAGTACAAGATCGACATAATAGGGGTGACTGAAACAGAAAAGACCATAACTGGTGAGATCTTTCTGAGCAATAAATACAAAATGTTATATTCAGGCAATGACAATCAAGGAAAAGGAGTAGCCATAGTATTCAACACAAAATATGAGGCTAATCTTCTTGAATGGCAGTCACTCAAGTAGAGTAATGTGGGCAAATATGAGAATGGGGAACTGGACAATGAGACTTATTTGTGCCTATGGTTCCACAGAAGGTTCTACTAAGGTAGAAGTGGAGGAATTTTTTGACGCTTTCGAAAAAGAAACTGACACAATGAAAAAGGAAAAGTTGGTCCTTGTTGGGGATCTAAATTAGCAGAGTGGGAAATGATTGTGAGACATGCAAAAATATTTTGGGAAAATTTGGAGAAAAGACCACAGCTAATAATAATAGCAAATACCTGTTGGATTTCTGCTCAGGACATGGACTGGTTATTACTAATACCATGTTCCAACATAAAAATGTGCACAAATTCACATGGAGAGAAGAGGCTAGGAATAAGAAAAGTCTCATTGACTATGTTCTTGTTGATAGTGATGTTTTCTCCCTGGTGCAGGACACCAGAGTGTACAGAGGATTTGAAATTGGAAGCAATCACTATTTAGTCTTGAGCAGGATAAAATTGAATTTCATATTGAAAAGAATAACATGTAAGAAAGTTTTAAAGAGAATAAAAGTTGAGCAGCTCTCAGATGTGAACTGTAGACAAAAATACAGAAAGATTATTGAAAAGAAAATGAAAGAGTTTGAGAACAGGAATCAAACCTTGGAGATTCAGTGGCAAACTCTGAAGAAAACATTGATTGATTCTGCCAGAGAGGCATGTGGTGAGGTTGTGTGCAAGGATAAAAAAATCAGAACTCCCTGGTGGACACAGGAAGTTAAAGAGGCAGTGAAGGAAAAGAAGAAAGCATATCAAAAGTTCCTGGCAAATAAGTCAGCTTTTACTCTTACAGAATACAGAGACAAATGTAAGAAAGCTAAACAGTGTGTAAAACTAGCTAAACAAAAGTCATGAGAGGACTTTGGCAAGAATATAGAAAATAAATATCAAGAAGGTGGCAAAATATTCTGGAGGTTGTTGAAGAAGCTTAGGAATGGAGGAAAGAGTGCTGTAAAAGGAGTTAGAGATGATAAAGGTGACATGAAAACGGGAGAAAAAGATATCCTTGAAGTATGGAGTAATTACTTTGAAAAACTGCTAAATGAAACAAGCAGTGATGACAGCACAGTGATAAAAAACACTGACCAGGCATGGAGTCAGGAATACATATCCATACTTGAAGTAGAAAAAGCCATCAAAGGCTTGAAATGTGGAAAGGCAGCAGGAGTAGATGATATTCGACCAGAAATGCTGAAGTATGGTGGTATAAAAGTCTTACAGTGGCTGCACTGCATAGTTCAGAAGGCCTGGACAGAGGGACGAATTCCCGATGATTGGAGTAGAGCTCTCATAGTACCCATATATAAAAAGGGAAATAAAACTGAATGTGAGAATTACAGAGGTATTTCACTACTGAGTGTTCCTGGCAAGATCTATGCAAGTATACTTGAGAAACGGTCGAGAAGAATTGTGGAAGAAAAGCTTGGTGAAGAACAAGCTGGATTCGGGCCAAATAGAGGCTGTCAGGATCAGATCTTCACTTTACGACATATAGTCGAGAAAGCATGGGAATATAACAAAGATCTGTATTTAAGTTTTGTCGATTTGGAAAAGGCATATGACAAGGTACCAAGAGAGAAGCTATTCAATACGCTGCAGTTATATGGTGTCAATGGGGCATTATATCAAACAATACTTAGTCTTTATTTGAGTTGTAAGTCAGCAGTTAGAATTGAAGGAAGTACAGGAAGATGGTTTAATGTTAAATCTGGTATGAGACAAGAATGTACATTATCCCCTCTGTTATTCATTATCTATATGGATCACATTATGAAGGAAAGTGGTATTAAACCTGATATCAAAATTGGAGATGTTAATGTCAGCTCTTTGCTTTATGCGGATGATGTTATATTTCTAAATAAATCTGCTACAAGTCTACAAGATTCTCTGACTAAATTGAATAGCTGTTGTAATAGATATGGTATGAAGGTCAGCAATAAAAAGACAAAGACAATGAAAATAGGTAGAATATCATTGAAAATGTCAACTGTATTGTGAATGGAGAACCTGTGGAACAAGTAAAACATTTCAGCTACTTGGGCACGATTTTTACTGAAGATGGTAAATTAAATATAGAAATAGACAACAGAATCAGCAAAGCTGGTATGGTGGGAAGTTAATTGAATAAATTCATATGGAATAAGAGAGAAATTAGTCGGAACACTAAATTAGCTGTATACAAGACAGTGTGCAAACCACTTTTAACTTATGGATCTGAGAGCTGGATCAGAAGTAAAACACTTGACCAAAGACTAGAGACCGCAGATATGAGAGTCCTGAGAAAGATTAGAGGCATGAACAGATGGCATCAATGGCAATATCATATTAAAAACGAGGATATTAGGAAAGAACTTGACATTGTCAGCATCCAGGAATGCATTAGCAGAGCTAATCTCAGGTGGTATGGTCACTTAAATAGAATGGGAGAGAAAAGATTAGCAAGACAAGTGTTCTCTGCCAGGTTGGCAGGAAAACGACCCAGAGGAAGACCAAGATATAGGTGGATTGATACGGTACAAAGTGCCTTAGACGATAGAAATATAAGATCTGATAATGTGGGAGTCTTGACAAGTAACAGACTGATTTGGAGGAAAATTGTAGATAGGAAGTTAGTAATGATGTAATTTTTTCATGTAGTACTGTCATATCCTGTACACCCCTTGAGGGTACATGGCAGGAATTTGATGATGATGATGATGAAATAAATCTCAAGAAAATCAAAACAAATGTAAAGACTGTTCTACTAAATGGATATGAAACCTGGAGATTAACCAAAAAGAATTTTTTTTATGTTGCTCTCACCCACAAAAGGTTATTTGCAAACCTATAATACTTTTTGTACCATAGGTGGGCTAAAGATTTTTTTGTTTGTTTTTATCAATTTTATATTTTTTTTTCTGTATTTTTAATTTATTTTTTACATAGTCGAGAAATCCTGCTGTAGAGACCAAACATGGAACTTTTTCAAGTCACTTCAGGACTCCAATAAGCAGAGTGGTGGTCTCACACTGGGCAATGAAATTCATCTCTACCATAAATGGAGGATATTATGGATTCTGCTGTATTTTATAGCCAAATATAGAAAGAAAGTTTTGCAAATTAGGTACCGTGTGTGCTTAAGAATATAATCTTCAGCATCAGAAAGAAATAACTGCAGGTTTACATAAACAGATGTGTAAGGAAGATTATCTTAGAAAGATAATGGGAATATACTAGCTAAATAGAATTTCTAACAAACATTATAGGATAAAATAAATCACTCTGACATCAAAATAGAAATAACAAAAAGAAAATGGATGCAGATAGGCTGCCCAATCAGAAACCCAGATAAGGATATAGCAAACACAGCTATGTAATGGAACCCAGAGGGAAGCAGGAGGAGGAGGAGAGAAATCAAAGCAGAGATGAAGCAGATGGAAAAATCCTGGAATGAGATTAAGAGGAGCAAAGAACATAGTACGATGGAAAACAACAATTGAGGCCCTATGTTCCACAGGAAGTGAAGAGAATAAGTAAGTATCAAGGATCTATTTTATTTTTATATATATATATATATATATAATGCATAAACCCTGCTCTAGAGACAAAACATGGAACCTTTTCAAGCACATCAGGCCTCAGAATGCAAAATTGCAGCCCTTTTTTGGTGCTGCAATTCTAATATTAACAGCAATTTCCTTCCCCCTATCCTCATTGAAAATACCATATCCTTACATTTTATTTCTATATCATCGTCCATCAACCAAGTCTCATTACTGCCTCTTACTTTCAGCCAAGCTCAACTAACCAATTTTTAACTCTGTCAAAAAATTACAATGAGCACACATACGAGGTGGTATCAAAAGGTTTGGAGACTAGGTTTGTAACATGCCAACAGATGGCAGCACCATGTTGCATGCACAGTCACAGGGAGCACCTACCTTCATAAGTCAGTGTGCCAAAAGACATCGTCCTGTGTACATTGGGAGCTGTGCAACTGATGCTATTCTGACCACCTGCGTTACCACATCTGCGATTTCATCATGGACAGAAAGTTAGAACAAAGAACAAATGTGAAATTCTGCATGAAACTGGGCAAATCTGCCACAGGATCATTA
Organism: Typopeltis vanoorti; assembly: GCF_054136105.1. Lineage (NCBI taxonomy): Eukaryota > Metazoa > Arthropoda > Arachnida > Uropygi > Thelyphonidae > Typopeltis > Typopeltis vanoorti. The sequence goes on from NC_143571.1 coordinate 80,705,916, forward strand.
CCAGTGACGAAACTTAGGTGTACGGGTACGACCCTGAGACGAAGCAACAATCTTCACAGTGGAAGAGCCCATTATCTCCACGACCGAAAAAGGAGAGGCAGGTCCGCAGCTCGACCAAGTGCATGCTCATCATCTTTTTCGACATTCGTGGCATTGTGCATCGAGAATTCGTCCTCAGGGGCCAGACCATCAATAGTGAGTTCTACTTCCAGGTTTTAAGGCGTCTGAGGGAGGACATTCAGCGAAAGTGACCGGATCTGTGGCACGCAAAAAACTGGATGCTCCACAATGACAATGCACCCTGTCACCGAGCTCTCCTCACACGTGAGTTTCTCGCCAGAAACAACATGATCTCACGTCCGCACTCACCCTACTCGCCAGATTTGGCTACTGCAGACTTCGCCCTCTTCCCGAAGATGAAGATCCAGCTCAAAGGTCACCGTTTTGACACCATTGCAGAGATCCAGCATGAATCGCAGAAGGTGCTTGACATGCTTCAAAAAGAAGACTTCCAGGACACATTCCAGAAGTGGCAAGAACGCTGGGAGCGCTGTATTGATATGCAAGGGGACTATTTTGAAGGTGATAGTGTGTAAACGTAGATAAATAAAGTAATTTCTCGTAAACAGAGCTAGTCTCGAAACTTTCTGATACCACCTCGTGCACATGTAACACATGCTTACATCACTCCAAAAAAGCACTAGTTTCTCCTGACTTCATATTTACAAGCTCTCAGTGAAATACACTTTATCCAGATTCCTAACTCCAAATCTATCACTCATATATAAATCCTTCATACTATTTCTTCTGTACAACCTATGCACTGGCTCATGGCCTTTCTTCTCAACTTGCCTCTATGTATAGTTGCAGCAGACTTGTGATCTTTGCTGTTTTCACTTGTACCAGCAACTCTTTCATATTTTCTTGCATACCACACTTGTCAACTACTAGATCATTTGCACCTGCCAACAACAGAATTATAAAAACACTCTCATTAAACATTCCTCTTATCACAAAGTCATCACATAAAATTCTCTCTTTACTATCTTTCTTTTACTCATCCATACTCTGCTTTCTCTTCCCTCACACCTCTCTCTCTCCTTTTATTTCTCTTACATACCACTTGCCAGATATTTTTCCAATTGTTCACAAGCTCGTGTTTTGTCCCATGAAAGACTGCATAAGCATTCTGTCTTTTATATTATCACTTCCCTGTTCCTCATCTTTCACTACTTCTCTTATCTCACGTTTTTCATTTCTACAAAATTCTAAAGTCCTCCCATGATTTTTGTTTAGCTAGTTTTACACAGTGTTTCACTTTCTTACATTTGTCTCTGTATTCTCTTAGCGCAAAAGCTGACTTATTTGCCAGGAACCTTTGATAAGCTTTCTTCTTTTCCTTCACTGCCTCTTTAACTTCTGTGTCCACCAGGGAGTTCTGATTTTTCTATCCTTGCAGACAACCTTACCACATGCCTCTCTGGCTGAATCAATCAGGGTTTTCTTCAAGGCTTGCCACTGAATCTCCAATGTTTGGTTCCTGTTCTTAAACTCTTTCATTTTTTCTTCAATAATTTTTGTGTATTTTTGTGTATTTAGTCTACATTTCACATCTGAGAGCTGCTCAACTTTTATTCTCTTTAAAACTTTCTGACATGTTATTCTTTTCAATATAAAATTCAATTTTATCCTGCTCAAGACTAAATAGTGATCACTTCCAATTTCAAATCCTTTGTACACTCTGGTGTCCTGCACCAGGGTGAAAACATCACTATCAACAATAACATAGTCAATGAGACTTTTCTTATTCTTTGCCTCTTCTCTCCATGTGAATTTGTGCACATTTTTATGTTGGAACATGGTGTTAGTAATAACCAGTCCATGTCCTGAGCAGAAATCCAACAGGTATTTGCTATTATTATTAGCTGTGCTCTTTTCTCCAAATTTTCCCAAAATATTTTTGCATGTCTGACAATCATTTCCTTCTCTGCTATTTAGATCCCCAACAAGGACCAACTTTTCCTTTTTCATTGTGTCAGTTGCTTTTTCTAAAGCATCAAAAAATTCCTCCACTTCTACCTTAGCAGAACCTTCTGTGTGACCATACGCACAAATAAGTCTCATTGTCCAGTTCCCCATTCTGATATTTGCCCACATCACTCTACTTGAGACTGCCTGCCATTCAAAAAGATTACCCTCGTATTTTGTGTTGAATACGATAATGGCTACTCCTTCTTTTCCTTGATTGTCATTTCCTGAATATAAGCTTATTAACTTTGCTCTTTTCTCCAAATTTTCCCAAAATATTTTTGTATGTCTGACAATCATTTCCTACTCTGCTATTTAGATCTTTATATATTAATCTAAGATCTAATATATTAATTAGATTATTAATTATTTTTGAAAATTAACATTTCCACACCATGAATACTATGACAGTTGGAAAACCACCCTCTACTGACCCCAAATATTTTTTTATTTCCCATTTGGAGTTCCCTCCACCAAGTGTCTTTATACTGCAGAGAAGAACACTGCAATGTAAATTTGTTCTTCTAACCTGGGAGTCAAGTCAGCAGTCAGATGACATGAAAGAAAGTAAAACAATTTTTTTCAGTGGAAAATAAGTTGGCTTGTCTAATATGGAGGTGGCAGAACTTCTTCCAGAAACTCAAGTTTTTCATCCACAGAGTACAGCAATCATAAATATCACTCAGTAGAATCCATAAAAAAAAAAAAAAAAAAAAGTGATGCTTTCAGGGAGATTATTCTAAGTCTTTCTAATTCTAGTTAATTATTTTGATAAACCTCTACTTTCAATTTAGGGTATACTGTTAAACTTTGATAAATTGAGATTCCTAAGAATTCTAATTTTATCATCGTTTTAACAGGAAAAACCTTGTAAGGAATATACTTGCTTCTAGGTATGTGCTGTATGCAACTGGTAAAATATAGATTACATTATTATAAAGAAAAAGGATTGTGAATATTTCAAGGAAGGAATACTTACTTGATTGTATAATGCCAGTGATACATTATAAATTAATAATATTTTGTTAGAATTGATATATAATGTTTTGTAGTATGACTTGCATTAAGCTGCTGTGAACAAAAGTTCAAAGTGCACGGGCACGTCGAAGGAAAGAAAGGTTGCCCCCAGGTAGTCGCGCGCTCACAGCATGTGCAGAAGCGAGCAGTCAGAAAAAACAAACAATACAAAACGAGACCCACGTGGGAGAAATTAAACATGTTGGATGAGCTACGTGAGTTATGGTGATTGCCGATAGAGGAGATGATATAAAAGGGTTAGGACCCCCCCCCACACACACACAAGCCTTTTTTTTTCTCTTCTCTCTTGGTGGTAGTCGCGTGTATTCTGGTGGGTAGACAGTTGCATGGAGGAGCATCTCTGTCCAGGAGTGCTCGGACGAAGGATCAGCGAAGAGTTCTGTTAGGAATCCCGAGTGCGGTAATAGGATATGCCACTTACGAGCTGGAAGGATCACGCACTCCTAATCGTACGATGAAAGAACACATCTCCATTCGACTGACGGGCAATCCATGGAAAGGGCTCAGCATCTAGGCAACAGGCCTCACGGAAGCAGAATCGCCTTACGGCATCGTTATATCTGGAGTGGACTAGTTATGCTGGGATCGTGTGGACTTACCTTTGACTGGAGAAATTCATGCCATAGCACCAACTAAATGAATCGGAAGGGAAATTGATCAGAGAACGGAAGTCAGAAGTTGAAGGAACAAGTATGAAGAACCAGTGTGTAAAGTAATGTTGAAAATTCTTTGTCTATATAATGTGTATAAGAAAATTTAGATGTTATAAATGAGTTTAAGGGAAATTGAGGATTATGGACTTTCATATAATTAAGACAGGACTGTAGCACCTTAATATTAGAACGCATAGTGATGTAACTCCTATACAGTTAAACTAATGTGTATGTTTTTGAAAGTATTAAGAAGGTTTAGTCTGAGTAATGTCATATGATATGAAGATTAATGTGAATATTGCACTCAAGGCAACAGTGATATGTGATATGATATGAAGATTAATGTGAATATTGCAGTCAAGTTTTGTCAGTTTGTGAAATAACATATTGATGTTGCTCCTTGATGTCCTTACTTAATAAGGATACCTATATTTTTCTCTTAATATGGGGTGCTTAAGGGTCAAAGCTGTATAACTGAGAGGAGACCTCCACATAGCCTTTAAAGGAATGCAGAGAACTGACCAGGGCTTCTGACCTAATGTCCAATCCTCACCTTCTCGTGGTGCACCCTGTTGGGTATCTACTTGGATACTGAACGAACGAGGATGGGCTGGCAATTTGGGATTTAGCCGACCAAATTGTATTCTTATTGGTTAAACCAAAATAAAAAAAACGATGGTACATGCCGGCTGGGGCGTCGCCCGGTTAAACAAAGACCCCGTTGTTTTTGCAGGGAACCAGGGCGAACAGCGAAAAGTCAGCTACTGGAACAAATCTGAAAACAAACCCCAATTCAACATCACCAGAGTTAAAGATCGGTACTATCAACATAAGAAGCCTAAATGGCAAAGAAATGGAGCTAGCTGAGGAATTAGATAAGTACAGATCGACATAATAGTGGTGACTGAAACAAAAAAGACAAAACTGGTGAGATCTTTCTGAGCAATAAATACAAAATGTTATATTCAGGCAATGACAATCAAGGAAAAGAAGGAGTAGCCATAGTATTCAACACAAAATACAAGGCTAATCTTCTTGAATGGCAGTCAGTCTCAAGTAGAGTAATGTGGACAAATATAAGAATGGGGAGCTAAACAATGAGACTTATTTGTGCCTACGGTCCCAAAGAAGGTTCTACTACAGTAGAAGTGGAGGAATTTTTTGAGGATTTAGAAAAAGCAACTGACACAATGAAAAACGAACAGTTGGTCCTTGTTGGGGATCTAAATTAGCAGAGTGGGAAATGATTGTGAGACATGCAAAAATATTTTGGGAAAATTTGGAGAAAAGAGCAAAGCTAATAATAATGGCAAATATCTGTTGGATTTCTGCTCAGGACATGGACTGGTTATTACTAACACCATGTTCCAACATAAAAATGTGCACAAATTCACATGGAGAGAAGAGGCTAGGAATAAGAAATGCCTCATTGACTATGTTATTGTTGATAGTGATGTTTTCACCCTGGTGCAGGACACCAGAGTGTACAAAGGATTTGAAATTGGAAGTGATCACTATTTAGTCTTGAGCAGGATAAAACTGAAGTTCATATTCAAAAGAATAACATGTCAGAAAGTTTTAAAGCGAATAAAAGTTGAACAGCTCTCAGATGTGAACTGTAGACTAAAATACACAAAGATTATTGAAGAAAAAATGAAAGAGTTTGAGAACAGGAATCAAATCTTGGAGATTCAGTGGCAAACTCTGAAGAAAACATTGATTGATTCTGCCAGAGAGGCATGTGGTGAGTTTGTGTGCAAGGATAAAAAAATCAGAACTCCCTGGTGGACACAGAAAGTTAAAGAGGCAGTGAAGGAAAAGAAGAAAGCATATGAAAAGTTCCTGGCAAATAAGTCAGCTTGAGCTCTTAGAGAATATAGAGACAAATGCAAGAATGCTAAACACTGTGTAAAACTACCTAACAAAACTCATGGGAGGACTTTGGCAAGAATATAGAAAATAAATATCAAGAAGGTGGCAAAATATTCTGGAGGTTGTTGCAGAAGCTTAGGAATGGAAGAAAGAGTGCTGTAAAAGGAGTTAGAGATGATAAAGGTGACATGAAAATGGGAGAAAAAGATATCCTTGAAGTATGGAGTAATTACTTTGAAAAGCTGCTAAATGAAACAAGCAGTGACGACAGCAGTGGTAAAAAACACTGACCAGGCATGCAGTCAGGAATACATATCCATACTTGAAGTAGAAAAAGCCATCAAAGGCTTGAAATGTGGAAAGGCAGCAGGAGTAGATGATATTCGACCAGAAATGCTGAAGTATGGTGGTATAAAAGTCTTGCAGTGGCTGCACTGCATAGTTCAGAAGGCCTGTACAGAGGGACGAATTCCCGATGATTGGAGTAGAGCTCTCATAGTACCCATATATAAAAAGGGAAATAAAACTGAATGTGAGAATTACAGAGGTATTCCCTATTGAGCGTTCCTGGCAAGATCTATGCAAGTATACTTGAGAAACGGTCGAGAAGAATTGTGGAAGAAAAGCTTGGTGAAGAAAAAGCTGGATTCAGGCTAAATAGAGGCTGTCAGGATCAGATTTTCACTTTACGACAAATAGTCGAAAAAGCATGGGAATATAACAAAGATCTGTATTTAAGTTTTGTCGATTTGGAAAAGGCATATGACGAGGTGGCAAGCTATTCACAATACGCTGCAGTTATATGGTGTCAATGGGGCATTATATCAAGCAATACTTAGTCTTTATTTGAGTTGTAAGTCAGCAGTTAGAATTGAAGGAAGTACAGGAAGATGGTTTAATGTTAAATCCGGTGTGAGACAAGGATGTACATTATCCCCTCTGTTATTCATTATCTATATGGATCACATTATGAAGGAAAGTGGTATTAAACATGATATCAAAATTAGAGATGTTAATGTCAGCTCTTTGCTTTATGCAGATGATGTTATACTTCTAAATAAATCTGCTACAAGTCTACAAGATTCTCTGACTAAATTGAATAGCTGTTGTAATAGATATGGTATGAAGGTCAGCAATAAAAAGACAAAGACAATGAAAATAGGCAGAATCATTGAAAATGTCAACTGTGTTGTGAATGGAGAACCGGTGGAACAAGTAAAACATTTCAGCTACTTTGGCACGATTTTTACTGAAGATGGTAAATTAAATATAGAAATAGACAACAGAATCAGCGAAGCTGGTATGGTGGGAAGTCAATTGAATAAATTCATATGGAATAAGAGAGAAGTTAGTCGGAACACTAAATTAGCTGTATACAAGACAGTGTTCAAACCAGTTTTAACTTATGGATCTCAGAGTTGCGTCAGAAGTAAAACACTTGACCAAAGACTAGAGACCACAGATATGAGAGTCTTGAGAAAGATTATAGGCATGAAGAGATGGCATCAATGGCAATATCATATTAGAAACGAGGATGTTAGGAAAGAACTTGACATTGTCAGCATCCAGGAATGTGTTAGCAGAGCTAATCTCAGGTGGTATGGTCACTTAAACAGAATGGACAAGGAAAGATTAGCAAAGCAAGTGTTCTCTGCCAGGTTGGCAGCAAAACGACCCAGAGGAAGACCAAGATATAGGTGGATTGATACGGTGCAAGTGCCTTAGACGATAGAAATATAAGATCTGATAATGTGGGAGTCTTGACAAGTAACAGACTGATTTGGAGGAAAATTGTAGATAGGAAGTTAGTAATGATGTAATTTTTTCCATGTAGTACTATCATATCCTGTACGCCCCTTGAGGGTACATGGCAGGAATTTGATGATGATGATATTTTTCTCTGATTAACATTGTAGTTTTGGATTGAGTTTCTTTGTACTGTAAATTGTATTAATGTGTCAAATAAATCTTTGCTAACTTTAATCCAAGTGTCTGAGTATTAGAATCCGATGCACCACTTGCAAAAAGATACAAATCTAAGCGGGAGAAAATAGATTATGTTATAGGTCACGATTGCAAATCAGTAGTCATTATAGTACACCTTTGAGATCACTTCTTGATTAACCCTTTGACATATAAATTATTTTTAAACTCTAAATTCATTTGAAATTAACACGAACTTCGTAACGTCTGCGATATGTCAAAATAAGTTTTGGTGCAATAAACAAAAGACATGTCACAGATATCTTTGTATGAAATTCATTTGAAATTGACGTGAACTTCGTAACGTAACGTCTGCAATATGTCAAAATCGATTTTGGTGCAATAAACAAAAGACGTGTCACAGACGTCTTTGTATGTTAACAGGTTAAGACATGTTTAACTTAATCTAATAGCTTAGGTGGCGCAGCAAAAAAATATAAATATTCCTAATGCTTTAAGAGAAGTGAGATTTCAAAGACTTTGCCATGCTGGTTTTGGCTCGACCCTGAGGCAATTCCTTTGTGTTTTAGAGGTATCACATGACTCCTTAGGAAGGACCCAGTGTATAGTACGTATATTAATAGAATTTAAGAAAGGGGGACACAACAATACTGTCATAGAAGTTGATAGGAGAGATCTCGAGGTAGTACCTCTGGCAATGCATCTCAAATTGGAAACCCCATGTATGAAAACCACATCTCTCTCTCTCTCTCTGATTCTATTGCTACTACTACCATCATTTTCTGATATATAAATATACATACAAGGGCTTTACTAGATATGATAATTCAACACAACATTTCAAGATTGCAAATAAGTCCTATTGTCTAATTTCTCATTTGAAATTTTGCCTATAACCTTAATTGACGCTGACTTCTACTCAAGAAGCTCAACTGGTTTTATGTTGAAATACTTAGTTACTCTCTTCTTTCCATGATCCCCAGTGCCCCAAAAAAATCATTTAATTATTTAAAAAGATTGCATCTGGTTTTGTCTTCTTAGTCAAAGTAACACAATAATACTTTTTACATCAAGCGTCAAGTGTGTTGAGAGTGCTCCAGTAACTGACTTTTTTCTCTGATGAAAACAGAAGGAGCATACTTGCTCTCCAACCAACAGGTTGTGGGTTCGAATCCCACTGTGGACATGGATGTCTGTGATTGTCTTTAGGTGGGAAATGAATTTCATTGCCCGGTGTAAGACCACTGCCCCATTTATTGGAGGCTTGAAGTGGCTTGAAAAAATTTCCATGTTTGGTTTCTGTAGCAGGGTTTCTGGGCTATGTAATAAAAAATTTTTAATATATATATATATATATATATATATAAAATTGATAAAAGTGGCAAAAAAAAAAATCTTTAGCTCACCCACAGTACAAAATGTACTATAGGTTTATATAACATTTCGTAGATGCACATAAAAAAAATAAATAAAAAAAATAAGAATGATGTCTCAGCCAGCATGATATCTGATTATGTCGAACCATTATGTGTATACTATATTAGTTTCCATTTACACTAATGTCAAATGGAACCCATTATATACTATAATGGTTTCCATAGTGAAGAATTTATGGAGACAAAAATATGTTTTGGAGTAATTATAATTAAGAAAATAACACTCACTCATTTGAATGTTATTTTCTTAATTATAAGTAAAGTAATTACTCCAACACATGTTTTTGTCTCCATAAATTCTTCACGATGAATGCTGAGCACTGTATAACCTTAAAAGAAAGAATATAATGGTTTCCATTTGAAACTCAATACAGAATACAATTTGGTAGCTTAAGCCCCAAATTGCAGTCCATCCTCATTCATTTAGCATACGCAAGGAGGCTGAAACTAGTAATGGGACACACTACAAAAAACAAGGACTGAACAGTGAGTTAGAAACCATAGTTGGTTCTTCACTTTCCTCACAGGAATGCGTGAGCCCTTATGTGAAGGGCTCCTCCCAGTTACATGGCTTTGACCCTTAAGCAATTTACCACTGAGTCGTTTCAAAAAAGTAGCATGCTATATCAAAGCTAATAGTAATGTATTAAGAAGTTTTCAGATCAGATGGTAAATAATCTTTCTACCATCTACACTGCTAAGTATGCATGTTTCAGGTGGTGATACATATAGAAACATTGCCATGACACAGGAAGTATCTATTGTCAATACCCCAGTATAAGAATAATGGCAACTCCTCAATCTCCATATCTCAGTCAACTTTTTACCAAACAAAACATAGTCAATCAGTGATAAATAAATTTGATTTTGAGAAAAACTGTTGATAGGAGATTAGTAATGATATAACTTTTTTCATTTAGCACTATCATAATATCCTGTACATCCCCCCCCCCCATTTAGGATAAAGGTTAGGAATTTGATTATGAAGATTTATATTGTTTTTGCAAGAACTATCACACTGTGACAAATATATATATTATTCAAAGGGAATTCTTTCTAGTTTTGTAAAAATTCAAAACAAGTCTAAAGTTGCAGAAAATTTATGACACAGTGACCTGTGTTTTTGTTTTGCATATTTCTGCCACTACAAATAGTCCAAATGAAACCAGGATTGAAACAACTTCACAAATTTGAAAGGAGATCCTATATATCAAATTTCACTAAATTCTATTCAACCAATGTGGAAATGTTATTAATATCAACTGAAATCATTTTGTCAATTTTTTCCAGCAGAAGTGATTCATTTAATACCAAAACTGAATCACATGACAACTTCTTGTGTACATCCGAAATTTTATTAAATTGAATCCAAATTATATACTGCAAATATGTAACTTCAACACAATTTGCTCCTTTGTACTTCTCCAAAGGTCTGAATGAAAATCAGGATGGCTCAACAAATTTTTGTAAGGATTCTAAAGAGATATTTGAACAAAACCAGCCAATCCTGTGAACAGACAGACAAGTCATTTAACAGATGCTTACATACTTTGCAGAATGTATCTACAAATACATTCAAGTCAATGCCACTGTCCAACAGAGAGAACTGTTCTAATTTCTTACATCACAAATTTATCCAAAAAGCTTACAAAAATTTTAAAGTAATATCATTTAGTCAACACCTTTTCAAACTTGTTCGATAAACTTGCTAATTTCTAGCCCATTCTGTTATCTCTTCAAGTATATAATATCAAGCCATACTCATGCTGGTATTTTGATCAGATTCAGCTGCTGACTGAGAAAGAGTGGTAAACAAGAAAGGAATAAGAACACTAAGTACTCAAGGCTAGCACCCTGACACTATTATCTACCAAAGATGGGCAGTTTTTTGTTGTTTGTAGTATTAGCCTCCCAGATTTTAGCAGTTTCTTGTAGCTAAATTTATTCAAGAAGTCATGTTCTATAATGCATGTGCTGATTGCTAAAACAGTCTCATACTTATGAAGCAGCTTTTTTTTAAAACTTGTCATTTTCTCCATCTCATCTGTCAGGTATGGCACACAAACCTTCTAAGCTACCATCTACCAGGTGAATGATTTTCTCTCTTTGGCTCAATACTAAGGTACCAAAGGGCTCTGTGCTTTCATTCATATTCTTCATCTTCTAATGCATGATGATCTTCTCTCACTGACTACAAATAGTATCGATAGTTTTGCTATGACACACTCTATCCATCTTCTTCATTGAACAAACCATGCAGTATTCAAATGATTCAAGCTTAAAGATTTTCCACATACTAAGACTGAGTGGCAAACTTCCACACTGTCAAAAACAACAAACCCGTCTTATTTCTTGTAAAAAGATCTTCCTCCTCCCTACACCTTACTTTTGATAACATTCAGATTTCCAGTCATGATCTGATTTCTCTTCTGGGCTGACTTACACCTCTGCCTTTCCTGGCACAAACAAATTGCATTCACAGCCTCCTCAGCCTCAGAAAACTTGATATTCTAAAAAAAAAATTGAATTATAGAATTACTTATATTAAGAAAATTATTTATTACAGCAAAATTTTTGGCTACATTTCATGACCATTCTCAATGCACATAGGAAATGAGATAGATTAATGGCTGAAATTAAAGCACATGTTACAATGCATAATATTAAATGCAGGAGGCAAGCTCCATCCACAAACTACAGTAGAACTCGGTTATAACGAATTCCACGGGACCGCATATATTTGTTCGTAATAACCATTATTCGTCATATCCAAGAAGGTCATAATTTGAGCGAATTAAAAATGTTTTCAGATTTTTCTCAGCATAGGTATATTGGGTAACATAAATACATATGTGCATACATACATATAAAGAACAAAAATTTATTTTTAAAACTTCACATTTTTACATAAAAAATCATCAAGCGTGCTTTGCTTTGCACAAGACGCATATTTCATACGTTTGAAATTGTTCCTTATACCACTAAGATGCTTGCATGTGTCATCTGAACTTACAGATTGCGATTCCATAAATCTTGTTAAAATATGTAAAGCACTTTCTGCTTCACACCAGGTAACGATTTTCTCATCATTGCTATTTTCTTCCTCGGAGTCACTACTACTATTATCTTCTTCTGGTGTATGAGAGATTTGTTTTAAGATGTCAGTGTCTGTCGGTATACCCGAAGTTGCAATGCCATTATCAATGTCTATAAAATTATCAATCTCTGCGCACGTTTCAAAATTGTTCAAGTTTCGTGCTTTTAACCACGCTGATAATGGTAAGTTATCCTCTTCATCTTCTTCAGATTCGTACTCGTATTCCGCAAGACCGGCTTTCTTAAAACAGTTTTGTATCGTAGACGATGACACCAAATTCCGAGCATCACTTATTAAACGTATTGCGTGAAGTACACTGATCTTCGAGTCGTAAGCATAAGCATTTTCCACGGATTTTTCTCTGCGTTCTATCAGTTCCAAGACTAACAGACGACGAAAATGGGATTTAAAACATCTAATTACGCCTAGATCAAGCGGATGCAAGACAGATGTCACATTCGGTGGCAAAAAAACAAGTTTTATGTTTGTTAAATTAGCCACTACAGGACGGGCAGGACAGTTGTCTATCAATAACAAAATTTTCCGGTTTTCACTGCGAAGATTTTTATCCCACTGGTGAATTACATTTTTGAAAATTGAAGATGTCATCCAGGCCTTCTTATTCGCTGAATAATCAACAGGAAGTTTCTTTATGTTTTTAAAGCATCTAGGCTTTGCCGATTTTCCAATTACAAGAAGCTTTCTTTTATCGCTACCGGTCATGTTCACACCAACTAAAACTGTGAGTCTATTTTTGATAAGTTTTCCACCAATGCACTTTTCGTTTTTAAATTGAAAAGTTTTATCGGGCATTAAATTATAAAAAAACCCTGCTTCGTCTGCATTATAAATGTTGTTGAATCCATACCTTCGTTTGATGTCCGGCCATACATTCTTGATCCAGTCAGAAACAACGTTTTTGTCAATGGACAACGCCTCGCCACTTACTTTTGCGTAGACAATATTGTTTCTGTTCTTAAAGCGATCAATCTACCCATTGTTGCATTTAAAATCGCTATAACCAAGTTGAACGGCAAATTTTTCGGCTTGAACTTTCAAAATTGGTCCACTAATAGGTAAGCCAACGGTTCTTTGCACTTTAAACCACGAAAGAAGTGCCTCGTCAACGTCACTTTTATTACACTTTTTAAGTTTTTTACACTTCAATAAATTGTTTTCAAAAGCTTTCAGAGTCAACTTGCGATTCTTCCAAATTGTTGATATTATAGATGGGGACAAATCATACTTCTTTGTTACTGTCAGATTTGATTGGCCACTTTCCACCTCCCATATAATTTCTACTTTTTCGGAAACCAATAAAATTTTCAGTTTGACTCCCGACATTTTTCCACAACCAGAAAATGCGTACGTACGAAATGTCAGTAAGGGAATGCCTAATATGTATTATTCATTCGTTATTCCCGTGAAACGAATTCGTAATAAACATGAAATTCATGCATTAAATCAAACGTAATTCAAATATACCTTCAAAATTATTCGTTATAAACGTGAATTCGCTGTAACTGTGATCGTTATAACCGAGTTCTACTGTATTAGAATTCAAGGAAACAAAATATAATAATTAACAAAAAAATAAATCACTTTAAATAAATAAATAAATAAAACGAACCAAGGATATTAACAAGAACATGAGGACTAAGGAAAACCTCCTCAAACAGATAAAGCATTATACAGTTATTTCTGTTAAGATTTGGTCAGTGGATATGATTTTTGCAGCTCTCTTTTTATTCTTTCTAATAAGAAACAACTTTTGAATAAAACTTTGGTTTTATTCCAATGAATTCTATGCATAGTAGATGTAGTGTGTCTGGCCAAACTTGACTTATCAGACCCATAGAGCAGAATATAATCTTAGTGTTCTTCTAAATGAATCTGAGCAGATCAACCAGTCTACCTAGAATAGAAAAGAGGAGGGTATCTTTCAGAATGTCCAGGAACAAATCTAATTTCCAATATAGAAAGAAACTTTAAAGGTTAATTTGGCAAAGAAGTCGCAAGAGTCTTCCCAGCATATCCTTGACATTTGGAATGGAAATTCTAGAAGCTTCTTCTACAGGAGAACCATGATGGCCATAATTATTAATTTCTTGGTTTATTAGTTTGATATTATAGCAACTGAAGATGAAGGTAGCTGCTCTGATAAAGGATAGTTCATTATTTAAAAGGGAATCCACAGATACCATCTACAGCTTGTTTTTACAAGAGACATACCAAGTCGACTGTAAACTCAAATACACTTAGAATATCAGGAAGAAACGTTTCATAAAAATATTAAATAATTTGTTTTCCATTAAATATCACCATTTATAATGTCTACAACTTTATGTTGTAGACATTATAAATGGTGATATTTAATGGAAAACAAATTACTTGGTTACTAGCTTCTGTCATAATAAAATTTAAGTAAATTACCTGTTTAAGATGACTGAAGCTAGTAACCAAGCAAAAGCAATCCAACCATTCAGTAAAAGTATTACTTACTTTGAACAATTTAGGGGACTTTGAAACTGATGCAATTTTGGAGGCTAAAGGTGAAGTAGTTTTAGCAGCAGCGAAAGTTAATGACTCTCTTATAGTAGCTGGACCTAGAAAAAGATAATAAATATTAAAATAAATAACATTCTTCAAAATGCAAATATAATAATAATAAAAATAAAAGAATAGAATTACAAATAATCCCAGACTAATTAAACAAGTGTCACATTTAGCAAACTTTGCATAACTCGAATATTATCAAGTTAAATTTAACCCACTTCCCTGTTAATCATACTTCACTGCTTATGTGTTCACAGTACGTGTCATGCAGCAATACATTAACACGTTTTAAAGATTTCTGTTAGTTTCATTCACAGGATATAATTTTAGCTAACTGTGGTGAAATGGAGCTTTTATATATATAAATAATTTTAATATAAAATAAATTTGAATGTTCTCAAAAATTAGCTTCTTTTATCTTCTGAGTTATTGGTAAAAAAATTGATATTTTTAATAAAAAAATATCAATTTTTTTATTTAAAAAAAAATTGATATTAAAGTTTTTCAGATATTACTAATCCTGAATTTTTTTCTCCGTTAATAATCAAAACAAATTCTGACCTTTGTGGTGGGGGGGATATATATATATATAATACACACATACAATTAAAGCTATCTGGAGAGAATAAATATTCTGAATACTTGTGACAGGATCCTGCAGTTCATTCCTTTTGGCAAACCAACTACCAACAGATGGACTACTGTCGTCGTCGTCATCTTCACTCTTCAACTTAAAAGCACCCAAAAGCGATACACTCTACATAAAGAAACAATTGTGTTATTATTACACATTGTAAGATGTGTAATTTGTAATTCAATAGAATATACAGTGAAATTATGCACAGGAAAAATTTTTTGAAAGTAATCTCATCCATAAAGAGGTTAATCTATAGTACCTTAACACTGCTCACAGGCAGAAAGTTGATAAGAAAGAAGAAATTTGTTGAAAATTTATTTATCACTAGGTTAGACTATAATAGATTTAGTTTAATCCTTTATCCCAGTGAGAGCAAACAAAGTTTGCGCCTGAAAATATCTTCAGGACTAAATATAGTGTTGTACTATCTTATCCAGTAAGTAGTGCAACACCAAGGCAACTCGTGGCAAAGGTGGAGCAAGCTACCAGGCACTTCTAACCCAGTATCTCCCATAATGCAAAACACATTTCCTATGTGGATATGTATACTGTTATGCATTAAAGGGATTGGCCATCTACCCAGACTAGTTTCGACCTTTATTGAGGTCTCTTCAGTGGGAGCCAGGCCCAGAGCTGGAGATACCAGGCAGAAGCAGTAGCAAGTCATCTGTGCCTATGGGAGTTGCCAAAAGGTTTATCACCTTTTTTTTAAAAATTACTCTGGATTTAGAGAAAGATGTTGAAAATTTATTTATCACTAGGTTAGACTATAATAGATTTAGTTTAATCCTTTATCCCAGTGAGAGCAAACAAAGTTTGCGCCTGAAAATATCTTCAGGACTAAATATAGTGTTGTACTATCTTATCCAGTAAGTAGTGCAACACCAAGGCAACTCGTGGCAAAGGTGGAGAAAATAAATTTTCAACATCTTTCTCTAAATCCAGAGTAATTTTTAAAAAAAAGGTGATAAACCTTTTGGCAACTCCCATAGGCACAGATGACTTGCTACTGCTTCTGCCTGGTATCTCCAGCTCTGGGCCTGGCTCCCACTGAAGAGACCTCAATAAAGGTCGAAACTAGTCTGGGTAGATGGCCAATCCCTTTAATGCATAACAGTATACATATCCACATAGGAAATGTGTTTTGCATTATGGGAGATACTGGGTTAGAAGTGCCTGGTAGCTTGCTCCACCTTTGCCACGAGTTGCCTTGGTGTTGCACTACTTACTGGATAAGATAGTACAACACTATATTTAGTCCTGAAGATATTTTCAGGCGCAAACTTTGTTTGCTCTCACTGGGATAAAGGATTAAACTAAATCTATTATAAAGAAGAAATTTGTTAATATTGAATCTGAGAACATATAGATTATGCGCTAGAAAATATATAAGATTAAAGACTGTTCCAAAAGAAAGATACAAAGAATGAATGAAGAGTAAAAAAATTTGTTTTGCAAGTTTAGTGTTGAACTGTGAAAAAATATTGAATAGCTACTGTATATATTTTAACAGAGAGAAAAGGAATTATTAATGGCAGTTTTGATAAACAGTATCCATGGAAAAATTTGTAGAAAATGCAAGCAGAATTTTCTAAAAATTTGTGGAGAAAATGAATTGGAAAATCTGTAGAAAAATGAAATGCAGAAAATTTGTAACAATTTTTCTAAAAATTTTTAATCAAACTACATGTTCTCTTCTGTGGTCAAGCATTATTCAGAGCTCTTGGGGGGGGGGGGGGGGGGGGGGGGGGGGAAAGCTATCCATAAAGTGAGAAACATTCAAAATCAGATGGATTTGTGATCTGCACAGAATTAACAGCTATTTAGAGGTAAAGAAATACCTTGAGCAAAAGAGAAAACCAAATTTTTTGGATGTTAAGGTGATACTTGTAATATGATACTTGATATGATACTTATGATACTTAATATGATAATATGATACTTGTAAGGTGATACTTGTACCAAGAGAAAGAAACTGAAAATGAAAGTAATACCAAGAAGAGAAAGCTCATCTTATCTAGCTTGGGTTTCATTTGGTTAAGGATTTAGTGGTGCAAGGAGAGCTAAGATCACGCTGCACCAACAAAAATCATAACAGTAGGCAATTTAATAATTGATTAATAAATAAACAGAACAATAGCATAAACAGGAACAGAAACAAGTGTACAAAAAACAAGTGTAAAAAGTGTACAAGAACAAATATAAAAAAAAATTAACAAAAAAAGTGTATAGAAGTTCATTTAAAACAAATAAAGCCAACTAGTTATTAAAAAGTTGTACATAACTACATTTATAAATTAAAAATAATATATGCAATATTCATATAATCCATATACAGTATAAATACCGAAGTTTTGTAATAATTTAAAAACAAAAGAAACACTTCATGAATCTGATAAGATCTGCCTGAATATGAATAAATGAATACCATCAATGAATACAGTCACAAAATTAGTGACTGCATTCATTGGTGAAACGAAGGCAGTTGATTAAAATGTGAATGTTGGTTTATCCAGTACCACAGAATTCACACATACGCATTATCACCCCCTCAAAATGAAAAGAGTATGTAAGATAACTACTGGTTTCCTGGATTTCTTGGGGATGAGGACTACTGTCTGTAGGGAGCTCAGCAGTAAAGTTGTTACATTCTAGTGGAATCTGAGCAATATTATGCTGTCTGGGAAGACAGCAGAAGATCCCACTAAAACCTCTGATTTTGAACCATCTGTGTAAACAGGCACAAAATCAGAGTATTCCATTCCATGCTTGAAAGAGCTAGTGGTAGACAAAAGGAAAAGCAGAATGTTCAAATAACTTGCAGAAAGAAAAACTGTATAGTGATACATATGAATGCTGTGGCAGTAGGGTATTTAATAGTGTTCTGTGAAATATTGTCTACTCCAATATCTAGAGCTTCTAAGAGAGCTTTCGTTAACCAAAGGGGGTTAATATGGTAATCCGATCAGTGTTATATAAATTCTCCTGCAATGGACAAAAAATAGTTAGCCAAATGGGATGGTCTAGCAAGGATTTTATTTTGATAGCATATAGCAGAGACAGCTGTTGTCATCAAAGCAACAAGGGTGGCTCAATTGGCTCACCGCATAGACTAGAGAATGGTGAGGTTCAAAATATTCTAGTTGTAATGCCTATGGCTTGATGGGGGATAGGGTCAATCATTGCAGGATATTCTCTTTGGAAGAAGCACAAACTTGGGACCCATAATCAAGTTTCATAGTATAATCAAAAGAACATCTGTCAGCCTCAAGAGATGGAAGATAGGGTATTGCAGGATATCTATTTCACAATTCATATATCCCACAGATTTTTTAAAAAAATGAATTACATTTAAAGTTAATAATGCTGTATTTGTAAAATTGCATGAGTATAAGAAGACTAAGAAACCCATGAATATCAGATTTAACATGAGAACTAATCAAAAGAAGGCGGTTGGAAAAACAAAGAGACACAGGGACTGAAGAATACAAGAGATTACATAGAGAAGTCAGAAGAGCCATCAAGCAGGACAAGGAAAAGTTCTATTTAGTTCTAGGATGTTTTATTTAGTTCATGACTTAAAGCACAAGTTTAAGCCTAAATTGAATGTCATCAAAGACAGGAATGGAGCATTATTAACAGAAGAGTTGGAAATCAAAAATAGATGGAAAGAATACTGTGAGGAACTGTACAGCAGAGTGGATAAAGAAAATGTGGAGTCCTCTCACCAGGAAAATTTGATTTGGAACCTCCTCCACTTAGGCATGAAGTTGAAAGAGCAGTTATGCAGCTTAACAGCAATAAGGCCCCAGGTGCAGATGAAATCCCAGCAGAGTTAATTAAAGCCACAGGGGATGGAGGGATAAGACTGTTTCATAGATTTATTACAAGGATATCAGAGACAGGATCATGGCCTAGAGACTGGAAGAAGTTGGTTTTCATACCACTACATAAGAAAGGTGATATGAAGGCATGCAAGAACTATAGAACTATTAGTTTAATATCTCATGCAAGCAAAATTTTATTGAAGATCATGCTAAATAGGATTGTGCCAAAGTTGAAGCAGAGATGCCCGAGGAACAAGCAGGTTTTAGGAAAGGTAAGGGCACCACAGATCACATCCTTTGCCTTAGATAGATTACAGAAAAATATAAAGAATTCAGACTCCCTCTGGTAATGTGTTTCTTATGAAATAATGAAAAAAAATAATAATAAAGCAATGAAAAGAATGAGTTTTCCTCAACATACTATCAGGTTAATATCCAACTTGTACAGGGAGCAAGAAGCCACAGTAAGAACAGGGGTTGGATTGACTGACTGGCTTCAAGTTGGAAAAGGAATTAGGCAAGGATGTTTACTTTCTCCTCACTTGTTTGGTATATATGCAGAGGACATCATGTGTGAAGCATTGGATGAGCTGAGGACAGGAATTAGGACAGGAGGTAGATTGATCAGTAATCTGAGGTATTCTGATGATACAGTAATTCTATGTAATGACATGGAAGAAAGGACTAATTCTTGACAAAGTTAACAAGATCAGTAATAACAGAGGACTTCAACTCAATCCTAGCAAGACAAAGATTATGGTTCTCAAAGAAAATACAAACAGAGAAGTTCATGAAAAACAAGTGTACCTTAATGGAGAAAGAATTGAGGAAGTCAGCAAGTTTGAGTATCTCGGATCCATTATTAATGTAAAAATTTGCTGTTCAGAAGATGTCAGAAGAAGATTAGGAATGGCTAAAACAACAGTCAGAGATCTGTCTAAAATCGGGAAGGATAGATCCATTTCTATGGGAACAAAGTTGAGATTTTGGATGCAGTTGTTTTTCCAATAGTGACTTATGAGAGACTTGGAACCTAAAGAAGTCAGATAAGAAACGGATATCTGCTCTTGAGATGTGGTGTTACATAAGGCTGTTGAGGATATCATATAATGAAAGGTGTACAAATGAATGGGTGTTAGAAAAGATCAGTAGAACTTTAAGGCTCCTTAAGGATACAGACAGAAGTTAAAATATTTTGAATACATAGAAAGGATGGAAGGGGACTTCTCAGAACAGTAATAGAAGGTAAAGTTCCTGGAAAAAGAGAAAGGGGTAGATCATCAATGAGATGGATGGATGGTGTGTGTGTGTGAGTGTGGAGTGACTGATCTTCAGAGAGTTGAGGCCGCCAGAAAGCAAACAACATGGCAAGGCCTGGTATGGCATATCACCAAGCATCAGAGTGACCATACGGCATCTGTAGATGCCCAGCAAACATATAGTAGTATAGTAGTTAATAATGCTGTATTTGTAAAATTGTTAAGTTAAAAATTTCTTTATGTTCTGGACAAGACATTTTGAGATTTTTTCGTCTTTGGCTACTGAAGTCTTGCTTACATATGAAATAAATTTATTTAAATTAAATATTAGAGATTAATATAATTTTGGAAGAGTTATCAAGTTTTGAATTATTTGTGCTGTTCATATCTAAATAAATCCTGTTTTGACAAAATACGTCACATTGTCACTAATGAGAGAAGCAAAAATCATCACTATATTATCAAAAGTGATAAAATGAATTTACTTCATTGCATAACAGATTGTGAAATAAAGTTATAAATTCTACTTGTTTCATTATGAAATTATAATTAAGTGACTTTCCTGCACTAAGAAAATAACTTCCATTATTAAAAAATCATGAAACAACTACTGTGTTATAGTAAAACTTCACTTTAAAATAAATCAAAATAATCACTCACTCTGTTTCAACAGTTCACATCAAGGTCATCATCTGTAGTACACATATACACACACACACAGAAACTAGGTACATTACAATTTACATAGTATTCTAAAGTCACACTAATTTGTCAACCGTTAACACTATTGGCCTGACTTCTACAAATAACAGGATTCAGCAAAGCTAGAATCCTGTTATTTGGTTACAAATCATTAAGATATATAAGCTAGAGAGCAACGATCTTACATAATTATTCACTGATAAATTAGAACAAAACAGTATAGATGGTGGCCAATAATTGCTGAAATTACCACTTAAAGAGCACTGAAGTAAGTGTTTGCTGGAGAACTTGAGAGAACTTATGTTGTGAGCTGAATGTGTATAACCCAAATTCTTAGAATTTTTATACTACCATTACTTAAATTAAGGGGATATTAAATCCCACATAGTTTTAAAACTGAATAAGAAACTCAAAGATTGGAATCAGAGAGTTTTTTGCCGAATATAGTAAACTATAAAGTATCGGCGACACTAGCGTTAGCCAATGCAAGTGATCCTAGTACGTAGTACAATACCGGACGACTCGTTGCAAAGGAGGGGGAAGTTCAGATCGCTATTCTTAGGTATTTTCCATAATGTAAAAACACATTTCCTAGGAAATGTATGCTGTTATTACATTATGGAGGAGGTCACTACCCAGACCGGTTTCAGCCTTTTTTGAGGCTTCATCAGTGAGTAGCTAGACCTAATACCAAAGTGTATAGCAAAAAGAACTTATGTACTCTGGGAACGAGTTTTCCAAACAGGTGCAACCATTAAGTTACTTAAGTATAAAGAGCTAATAAGCTTCATTTCGGCAATGAAAACATTACTTAAATTAAGGGGATATTAAATCCCACATAGTTTTAAAACCGAATAAGAAACTCAAAGATTGGAATCAGAGAGTTTCTTGCCAAATATAGTAAACTATAAAGTATCGGCGACACTAGCGTTAGCCAATGCAAATGATCCTAGTACGTAGTACAATACTGGACGACTCGTTGCAAAGGTGGGGGAAGTTCAGATCGCTATTCTTAGGTATTTTCCATAATGTAAAAACACATTTCCTAGGAAATGAATGCTGTTATTACATTATGGAGGAGGTCACTACCCAGACCGGTTTCAGCCTTTTTTGAGGCTTCATCAGTGAGTAGCTAGACCTAATACCAAAGTGTATAGCAAAAAGAACTTATGTACTCTGCGAACGAGTTTTCCAAACAGGTGCAACCATTAAGTTACTTAAGTATAAAGAGCTAATAAGCTTCATTTCGGCAATGAAAACATTACTTAAATTAAGGGGATATTAAATCCCACATAGTTTTAAAACCGAATAAGAAACTCAAAGATTGGAATCAGAGAGTTTCTTGCCAAATATAGTAAACTATAAAGTATCGGCGACACTAGCGTTAGCCAATGCAAATGATCCTAGTACGTAGTACAATACTGGACGACTCGTTGCAAAGGTGGGGGAAGTTCAGATCGCTATTCTTAGGTATTTTCCATAATGTAAAAACACATTTCCTAGGAAATGAATGCTGTTATTACATTATGGAGGAGGTCACTACCCAGACTAGTTTCAGCCTTTTTTGAGGCTTCATCAGTGAGTAGCTAGACCTAATACCAAAGTGTATAGCGAAAAGAACTTATGTACTCTGCGAACGAGTTTTCCAAACAGGTGCAACCATTAAGTTACTTAAGTATAAAGAGCTAATAAGCTACTCAGCTACTCTAGCTACTCACTGATGAAGCCTCAAAAAAGGCTGAAACCGGTCTGGGTAGTGACCTCCTCCATAATGTAATAACAGCATACATTTCCTAGGAAATGTGTTTTTACATTATGGAAAATACCTAAGAATAGTGATCTGAACTTCCCCCACCTTTGCAACGAGTCGTTCGGTATTGTACTACGTACTAGGATCACTTGCATTGGCTAACGCTAGTGTCGCCGATACTTTGTAGTTTACTATATTCGGCAAGAAACTCTCTGATTCCAATCTTTGAGTTTCTTATTTGGTTTTAAAACTATGTGGGATTTAATATCCCCTTAATTTAAGTAATGTTTTCATTGCCGAAATGAAGCTTATTAGCTCTTTATACTTAAGTAATTTATACTACCATTATTGTTTAGTTAAGTTAAGGGGATAACAAATCCCTCATTATTTTAAAGCCGGATACGAAACTCAGAGATCAAAATCTATCGAAATCTTAGAGTTTCATGCCGAAGAACTATCAGCGAGTCCAAGCGTAAGTCATCACCTGGGTAGGACAACACTAGGGCAACTCGTTTTTGGCCTTTATTGAGGTCTCATCAGTGAGTAGGTAGACCTGGAATACCAAAGTTTAAGTGAACCGAACTTACATATACCCCTACTAACGAATTGCCAGACGGTGCACCCATATATTATTATTACTACGATAAAGGGCCAAGAGGCTTCTTTTTTTTTTTTCCAGTGGCGTAAATTAAGTTAAGGGGATAATAAATCCCTCATTATTTTAAAGCCAGATACGAAAGGTATTCCAGGTCTACCTACTCACTGATGAGACCTCAATAAAGGCCGAAACGAGTCTGGGTCGTGACCTCTCCTCATAATGTAAAGCAGTAATACATCTCCTAGGAGCTGCGTTTTACATTATGAGAAAATATTAAGGATAGTGATGGAGCTTGCTTCAACTTTGCAACGAGTTGCTCTAGTGTTGTACTACCCAGGTGATGACTTACACTTGGACTCACCAATAGTTCTTTGGCATGAAACTCGAAGATTTCGATCTCCAAGTTTCGTATCCGGCTTTAAAATAATGAGGGATTTATTATCCCCTTAACTTAATTTACACCGCTGGAAAAAAATAGCCTCTTGGCCCTTTATCATAGTAATAATAATATATGGGTACACTGGTCTGGCAATTCCTTAATAAGGGTATATGTAAGTTCGGTTCACTTAAACCTTGGTATTCCAGGTCTACCTACTCACTGATGAGACCTCAATAAAGTCGAAACCGGTCTGGGTAGTGACCTCTCCTCATAATGTAAAACAATAATACATCTCCTAGGAACTGCATTTTACATTATGAGAAAATATTAAGGATAGTGATGGAGCTTGCTCCACCTTTGCAACAAGTTGCCCTAGTGTTGTACTACCCAGGTGATGACTTACACTTGGACTCGCCAATAGTTCTTCGGCATGAAACTCTAAGATTTCGATATCCGAGTTTCTTTTCCGGCTTTAAAATAATGAGGGATTTATTATCCCCTTAACTTAATTTATGCCGCCAGAAAAAAATAGCCTCTTGGCCCTTCATCATTATTGCTTAGATTAGGATGATTGATCAATATTTCTAAACATGAATGGTGGTATAAAAATCCCAAGTTATAAAGTCATTAAAATCAGATTAATGGCAACGAAGCAGAAGCCCTTAACGTGAAGAAATAAAGAGGTTCTGGTTCCAATGTATAAGGCCTTGAAAGGATTACCATGCACAGATTTGGTCTCCTGGTTTCCATGATGATGATGAGGAGGATATTTTGGAAAGGATCCAAAAGACTGACTAAGGTGGTAACTGGTCTTTGGGATATGAAGACAGATTAAGGGAATACAGTTTGCAAAACCTTGTGAATAAGAAGAAGAGAGGAGACATTTAAGTTGGTAAAGAGTTGTTACCAGGTGAACGTGGAAGAAATTTTTATAGAATGAGAGAAAGGGCAGAACAAGGAAACATCCCTGGAAGTTGTAGGAGGAGGATGTGAGCAGGGACATAAAGGAGCAAGTTCTTTGAATGGAGAGTGGAATCACTGCCTGACACTGTGGTGAATGCAGATACACTGAATGAGTTTAAAGCATGGTTTGATGAGTTCTCTCTCTCTCTCTGTGTGCATGTGTACCTACCACAAAGAGTCTTTTGCCTCCATGGAGGTCTGAGATTAATAATAATATTATGCAAATTGGTCCCGTTAAAGTTTTAGGATTCTCAGTCTAAAGGATGATTTAAAGCTGTGGACATGGCTTAGTTGCTTTAATTTATTCTGAAGTGACAATATAGTTGATAAAGTTTCAGTTGTTTCTTCAGTGAAGTTTGCTGTAACTTTCATATAGAAAGTGAGTTAATCTATTAGCATTTTGAATGAAAACAAGATATATGTTTTATGAGTATTCTTTGAATTTAGAATCCATTAAGAATTTTACAATTATTATTATTATTATTATTGACTACTACTGACTATTGAGTTATATCATTATTAATTTATGTTGACTGATTTATGTTGCTATTATATATCCAATGCTATCCACTGGTCGAGTGTCCAGCAAGTCAGCAAATCTTTTCTTTTGTTCAACGTATTAATATTATCGCAACTGATGGAAATCCTGTGTTTCTATGGATTCGTTACAGACTTCTTTCTCTTGACAGTTTGTGTGTAGTCAGAAACTACACACAAACTGTCAATACAAACTTGTTTTGTATTATCACTGTCATCCAAGCTATTTTTCCGTTTAAAGAAGGTATCAATGTACTTATCCATAGTTGAAATAGTAGGCCTACATAAACACAAAAATATTACACGATTTTCTTTGTGCTTCTCACAATCATGAGCTCTGATAAACAACTGCTAATCTGTTGTTCTATTGTTGGTTACTAACTGTTGCTGATAGTGTTGCCAACCAGAAAAAACAAAATATCGCTACGAGTCTATCAAAATTCTGCTACACTATGCTGCAATAATGTTTGCTTGTCAATCGCTGCAAGATTAGCATTACAGGAAGCTCCAAACCTCCCCGTCCCTTTCATCACATGTTCATAATCAAGCGACTGTTCACATATTGACTTTATATACACATTCAAAACTGTAAACAACCATTGATTAATAACACAATAATGTAGGCATAATTACCATAAAGGGAGAAAAGTCACAAAACAGAAAATTGTTCTGGATCTAGTGCATAAAAAAAGTTCTGTGGCCAGGCCCCGAATGAATTTAACCACTGCAATGTGACTGCAGGTTTGTCTACTTTGTACAAAGAGAGCAGTTAACATCTGCCTTGGCAACTATAAGAAATGCATTTGTAGAGAATCATAAGGAAAGCAACAACAATTCTGTATAGAAGGTGTAACAAATCTGAAAAGCTGTTTTTAGCATATACAGTAACACTGAGCACACTAACTAAAGAAGTATAGGTGCATTAAAGTGACTAAAATTTGGGCAACTTAATTTTAAGGTTTTTTGTCCAACAGTCTAAGGATGCCCTTATCACTAATACCCATTAGAACTTAAGTTTATGCAAATTCCATTCCTATTTAAAAATTTTTTCACTATATAATTTGATTGTACTAATATGTTTCTAACAATTGTTTTGTACTTTGAATATACTTGTCTAGCAAAATATCAGAAAATTTAATAAATCCATTTTATTTCATTTTTCATATTATTAGTAAACAATGTCAAAAATAACATGAAATTTATTTTTTTTTGAAAAAAGCTATCCTTGAATCTGAAATAAAAAATGCTACAATTAAAATGTATTACATTAGATGTTTCTTAACAATGTAAGAAAATATAAGCAAAATATTCACAATTAATTCATATAAGCTTTTGATACTTAAATGTTACTTTTTTTTTTTCTTTTAAAGCATACCACCTGTAATCACAATTAAGAAGGATCTTGCAGACATCTTCTAGGAAGGATATATTTGCAGATCCTCCTAGAAGACATTTATCTCGCATATTCCTCCCAGTTTTCTCATGACTTTTGTTTTCATTAACACACAATAGCTTTCTTACTTTTATTTTCTATTTTATTTCAGGGCATGAACTGATTTACTTGTAAAGAAAATTTACAATGCAATTTCTTCTTTTCCTGAAGAACCTCTTTTTAACCTCTAAAATACATAGAAAGTTATGAATTTTCTATCACAGTAGACAATTTCGCATAATTCACTGGCTGAGTCAATCAATTCATTACTTATTTTTAAAATGGTATTAACACCAAACAATTTTATCAAAAGATGTTTTATTAACTGCTTATATTTCGGTGAATTTCAAATCATCATCATCAGAGCACAACACAGTATGCATATATGACAGTGAGTAAGTGAAACAATACAAGTGTAATGGACAAAAGATCTAATATCCTATTTTGGTACCCTCTAATAATGCAAAAAATAAAAAAATAAAAATTGCAGCTATGTGGGAGTTGCTCTTAAGATAACAGTCTCCCAAATTAATACAACCAAGAATATTTGTTCAGGTTAAGAGAATTCTTCATAGCCATGGCTGACTAAAAAAAATAATCTTTCAGATCTATAATGGCTTCTAAATAGAACATTCGTTTTCTTCCTTCTAATCCTGTGTGAAGGGGTATCCAACAAGTGGTCTGCTAGTCCTGAATTGCAATAGTAATAGAAGCAAATATACTTTTTATGTTCTTCCAGGTGGATGTTAACTGATCTTCCTATTTGCCCATAGTAGGCCAAGTCACAGGGAACTTCATACACTCCAGGGTGTGCTAGAGGGTGAAGTTTATCTAAGATGAGCAAATCAGAGTTGCTAGTTTAACATGAGGTTTGAATGTGGTGCAAAGGCCATGTTTCATTAGTACTTTGGCTATCTTTTCTAATGTCAGAGGTACATCAGAAAAGATAGCCAAATTTACAAAGATACAAAGCTTTTAATCAGTTCTCCAAATTCTTTTTAGAATGGTTACATAACTAAGATCCTGAAATGATCAATTTCATAATTTAACATTCAAAGAACATTCAAATGATGTAAAAGAGAGAGGGGGGGAAGTAATTACCTGCTGTTTGGAAGCATTTTCTTTCAACTCTTCAGGAGCCGCAGGAGGTGAATGAAATGTAATAAATGATAGCCCATACTGGATTGTCTGAAACAATTAAGTTATTTATTTTTAAACACTGAAATAATTACTTTGTTTCATTCTATCATTCAATCACTGATTTTGATTTTGTATAAAAAAGCTCCAGTAATAGTTTCCCACACATGACACTGATGTGCTCCAGGTTCTTGAACCATTTGTGTGGAATAAAAAAAAATTAATTAATAATAATAATAATATTCAAATTTCCTAACTATGTGCACTGATTATTTCAAACACATATCTGACATAAGTGTAAAAAATAAAAAAAAAAGATTAAGATATTTTAATATTTTCAGGCTTTAATATTATATTCCATATGAATTTATAACAACTAGAATTAATCAAAAAATTAAAAATTTAATGTGAAAAATTTTTAAAGTATACTTCGACCACAAATTTATAAGTTGAAACTACAGACACCGTATGTTTAGTTTGTGATCATAGCAAATGCCAAAATTGTTAGCAACTGGCTGCAACTTGTGACTAATGTTCAAAGATGCAATTTTTAAAATATCACTTTTAAAAAGATGACGGTGACCCACATTGATACCATTATGTATATTCTTATCACCACAGCCTATACTATTATATAAGGCAAAGAGATGTACCTCTAGAGTCAGGTTCTCATAGGATATCATATTAGTGACCTATTTGTTCACTAATATATGAATAACCCATAATCAATTTTAGGCAACATTATCAGGTGATGGAAATATGTGGGTGCCACCACAGCCAAGATATGCATAGGAAGACCTCAGAAGCCAATATCATGGGACCATATCTTGGCAACAAGTCTGATGTGGAAACAATCGACAAGGAGCTTGAAAAGTCTATAGAGCTTTAAGTTATCAGTAGGAAGCTATGTAAACAGATTCACAGCCTTAGTTTCTATGCAGGGCAGATGCATATAACCTAAACAATAATAACTATGGCAATCAGCACAAACTACACTGGTATAGAGAACATATAGAGAACATGACTAGTCCATAGAGCAATGAAAGGACAGGATATAAAGTGATAAATCACTCTGCAGCTTTTTTTGATAGAAGATGAGTTATTTTTTCTGATGCAATGCTATCAACTGCGTCAGTATTAATTTTCTTTAGTCCTTCTTTTTTTTTTTTTTTAAATTTAATTATTCCCCTTTATATTATGTTAATGGAAAAGATTTGTTTCTGGATAATGTAATTTTTTTCTTACTCATGGAATAGTAAAATAAAATATAACTTCTCTTCTAGTGTTCTGGTAAAGAGACTCCACTGATAGCAAATAAATACACCTTAATAACAATAATGCACAAAATTAATTAAAATAATTCAGAATAAAGTAATTATAGAGATTATTACTATGAAAATTCATTTGCCAAATAAATCTCTCATGCATGGAGTATTTGCAATATACATTTATTAAGATCTTCACTTACTTTGCCTGCGAACTTCAGAATTCTTAATATAAAGAAAATTCTAATTCTCTCTCTCTCTCTCTCTTTCTAACTTTAACAAAATTTAGAGCAATGAATTAAGGAACAAATTTATTTTTATCTTCAATATAAAAATTACTACCTCTTCTAATTAAGCATGGCTAAACTGTCAAGAAAAAGTTATTCATATTTTGTAATAGATGGAAGCTTCAGTCCAACAAATGTCTCAATGATCATTAATGTCCCTCATGTGCAGCTTTTACTGTTCAACACTGGAATCTCTCTCTCATCCCAGAAGAAAAAGAAAAGTTCTTACCCTTTTCCTTTAAAAATGATATAGTACTCATCCAATCAATATCCAGCATATTAAATTCCATTATAGTATGAGCAAAAAGTGGAAGACATGAATGTTTCTGTCAACAGGAATATTCAAAAGATATGTTCCAAAAGTTCATATTAAAATCTTTTCTCACTTTCCTGATTTAAATGTTCAACCTCTGTTTATTATTATTATTATTATTTTGAAATTATTATTATTATTCAGAAATACCTGATTTCTTTCTTTTCATTTTTATTGACCCAATGACAACTATATTTCTCCAAACAAGACTTAAAAAATGTTTCTTTCCTAATGAAAGAATCGTTTTAACTCTGTCACAAAACTATATATTTCCTCCTTTCTGTTCTGTTACTCTTAGCAACTCCGTTCCTTTTTAGATATTGAAATATTCAGCTGTTTACATCTCATGTCACTGTTACTGTGATTTAGAGAGACTAATAACAGGGCAGAATCTTGAAGAATGCTGCTCAGAATAGCTTCTAACTCCATTACATGTACTTAATGCTATGAGAAACTAACTTTCAATTAGCAATAAGTACAGAATGTGATGTTTAAAATCTAACCTTTTTTTTTTTTTTTGAGCAATGAATTAAGGAACAAATTTATTTTTATCTTCAATATAAAAAATTACTAACTCTTCTAATTAAGCATGGCTAAACTGTCAGGAAAAAGTTATTCATCTTTTGTAATAGTTGGAAGCTTAATTAAATATTTTTTTTGCAAACAAATTTTTCATCAGTTCATATCTTATATTTATAAGATAGGTCAGTGTTCCTTTCAAGGATATACAGATAAGGTAAAGCAGTTAAGTCATTTAATATATCTATTTTTTATATTGAAATTACAATTAGAACAGCAATATAGTATGATACACTGTAATATAATCAAACGTTTTAATGGAACATCAAGTATCCCGCTCATGTCATCTTCTCTATTTTGGACAGACTTGCTATTCTGCTTTGATTAGAATTCTAGAACATGAAGTCTATATTTCATTTTTGGAATCTAACAAGTCTGGCTTCACTTCTCATGCTAGGCACATTCTTTAGGCCCAAACAGAGATTCTTCATTCCAGCAGGTTCAAATTTTATCATCTTTTCCTTGAAACATGTTAAACATTATGAGATTATTATTATCATCAACAGACCATGGAGTCAAGAGATTCATTGTGGGAGGTCCCACTCTCACACGTACAGCTCATCATACCTCAACTTAAACCCATTCATTGTCCCTGCACTCACCACACTATCAAGCAATACATTCCAATCACCCATTACTCTCCATGCAAAAAATCTACTCTTTACCCCCTTGCTCACACCCACCTTATACAGTTTCCAGGAATGGCTTCTCGTTTTCTCCCTGTCCCCAGATATTATTATCATTGTTATTACGTAACACCTCCAGGGAGTCCAAAGGCTCATCGAGGTAGGCCACCTACTCTACAACTTTCCATCTCCACCACTCATTTCACCAACCGCAACTGTCTTTATCATCTACATCATCGAATCCATGCCCACGGCGGGATTCGAACCCACAGCCTTTTGGTTGGAAAGTGGATACGCTAACCACTCGGCCACATTCTATGAAAAATCTCATCCACATTAATCTGGCCTCGCATTCCACCATCTCATCATCCTTTTAATAACCTGTGACCAAATCTGTGCATAGTAACCCATATGTGGGCTGCTCAAAGCCTTGTACAAAGAAACCAGAATCTCCCTACTTCTATAAGTCAGTATTCTCAGCATCATTCTCATCCCTTCCGCTGTCCTCACAAATTTAGCAAACTGTCCATGAAATTGCAAGTCCCTATCCACCATCATCCCCTGATTTTTCATCTCCTCCACCTGCACTAAAATATCCCCACCAATCCTATACTCGGCATACCATCTTTGCCTCCCAAATTTTAAAACTTTACACTTTGCAACATTAAATTGACATCCCTACACACTCGCCCATTCAGATAGTCTATTAAGTCCTCTTGCAAAGCTACAACACCTGCACTACATAATGCCCCCCCAACTTTGCATCATCTGCAAAAAACTGTATATCACCATTTAAGCCCCTTTCAATGTCATTTACATACAAATTAAGAAACAATGGCCCCAAAACAGACCCCTGGGGAATGTCACTAGTGATTTTCCTTTTCTGGGATATCACTCTCCTCCATACACAACTTGCTGATACCTATCAGACAGCCAATCTCCAATCCAACATGCTAATCTATTATCCAACATCATCTGCTGTTCCAATTTAATTACTAGTTTGTCATGTGACAATCTATCGAAAGCCTTTGCAAAATCTAAATATACTACTGTATATGCATCCCCCCTTGTCCGATGTTATAATAAGTTAGCAATCTGCTGACTTATTACAATCTTCCTTTAGCAACCCAGTTCTGAATCCTTGTCCTCACTAGCTTCTCCAACACCTTGACCACAATTCCAGAGTGGTCTAATTAGAAACCATAGTCTTATCATCCCCTTTATGAAGCAGAACAATTTTGCTATCTTTCCATTCCTTTGGAACTGGGCTAATTTAACACTGGTTAAAAATGAAGGTTAAAGCTGTTGTTATCTCCCTGGAACATTCCCTCAAGACACAGTGATATACCATCAAGTCCCATGGCCTTGATGACAGCAAGTTTACTCAATTCCTCATATACCTCCTGCTCACTCACCATCATTGGTTCCTCTCCCATTCCCACTGCTCTCAAGTTCTGCACTATATTACAATCACAAGAATGGAATATTTTAATAGCCTGCTCATGGAACACTTCTACTACATCCTCCTCAGTGATTATCATTCTCCTCATGTAACGGATTGTTTCCACTCATCTTATGCTGCCTCCACATGCTGTTTTCTTCCAGATTGCACACTTCACCTCTTCAGTCATCCATTTTACAACTATCTTATTTATTCTCCTGATCTTTAGAATATACTTAGTCATTGCCTCTGCCAGATAATTTCTGAGTAGAGACCAAGCAACAGGGGTACTTAAGGGTCAAAGCTGTATAACTGAGAGGAGACCCCCCACATAGCCTTTAAAGGAATGCAGAGAACTGACCAGGACTTCTCACCTAATGTCCAATCCTCACCTTCTCGTGGTGCACCCTGTTGGGTATCTACCTGGACAGTGAACGAACGAGGATGGGCTAGCAATTTGGGATTTAGCTGACCAAATTGTATTCTTATTGGCTTAAACCAAAATACAAAATGATGGTACAACATGACAAAATTTCATACCGGTTAGGGCTTTGCCCAGTTAAACAAGGCCCCCGTTGTTTTTGCCAGAGAACCAGGGCGAACAGCGAAAAGTCAGCTACTGGAACAAACCCTAAAACAAACACCCCAACTCAATATCATAAGAGTTGAAGATCAGTACTACAACATAAGAAGCCTGAATGGCAAAAAATTGGAGCTAGCTGAGGAATTAGATAAGTACCATATCGATATAATAGGGATGACTGAAACAAAAAAAACAAAAACTGGTGAGATCTTTCTGAGCAATAAATACAAAATGTTACATTCAGGCAATGACAATCAAGGAAAAGAAGGAGTAGCCATAGTATTCAACACTAAATACAAGGCTAATCTTCTTGAATGGCAGGAAGTCTCAAGTAGAGTGATATGAGCAAATATCAGAATGGGGAACTGGACAATGAGACTTATTTGTGCCTATGGTCCCACAGAAGGTTCTACTAAGGAGAAGTGGAGGAGTTTTTTGAGGCTTTAGAAAAAGCAACTGACACAATGAAAAATGAAAAGTTGGTCCTTGTTGGGGATCTAAATAGCAGAGTAGGAAATGATTGTGAGACATACAAAATTATTTTGGGGAAATTTGGAGAAAAGAGCAAAGCTAATAATAATGGCAAATATCTGTTGGATTTCTGCTCAGGATATGGACTGGTTATTACCAATACCATGTTCCAACATAAAAATGTGCACAAATTCACATGGAGAGAAGAGGCACGGAATAAGAAAAGTCTCATTGACTATGTTATTGTTGATAGTGATGTTTTCTCCCTGGTGCAAGACACCAGAGTGTACAGAGGATTTGAAATTGGAAGTGATCACTATTTAGTCTTGAGCAGGATAAAATTGAATTTCATATTGAAAAGAATAACATGTAAGAAAGTTTTAAAGCAAATAAAAGTTGAGCAGCTCTCAGATGTGAACTGTAGACTAAAATAAACAAAGATTATTGAAGAAAAAAATGAAAGAGTTTGAGAACAGGAACCAAACCTTAGAGATTCAGTGGCAAGCCTTGAAGAAAATCCTGATTGATTCAGCCAGAGAGGCAGGTGGTGAGGTAGTCTGCAAGGTCCACCATGGAGTTCTGAAAAATCAGAACTCCATGGTGGACACAGGAAGTTAAAGAAGCAGTGAAGGAAAAGAAGAAAGCATAACAAAAGTTCCTGGCAAAGAAGTCAGCTTTTGCTCGTAGAGAATACAGAGAGAAATGTAAGAAAGCGAAACACTGTGTAAGACTAGCTAAACAAAAGTCATGGGAGGACTTTAGCAAGAACATAGAAAATAAATATCAAGAAGATGGTAAGATATTCTGGAGGTTGTTGAAGAAGCTTAGAAATGGAGGAAAGAGTGTTGTAAAAGGAGTTAGAGATGATAAAGGTGACATGAAAATGGGAGAAAAAGATATCCTTGAAGTATGGAGTAATTACTTCGAAAAATTGCTAAATGAAACAAGCAGTGATAGCACAGTGTAAAGCACAGTAAAAAACACTCAACAGGCATACAGTCAGGAATACATATCCATAGTTGAAGTAGAAAATGCCATCAAAGGCTTGAAATGTGGAAAGGCAGCAGGAGTAGATGATATTCGACGAGAAATGGTTAAGTATGGTGGTATAAAAGTCTTACAGTGGCTCCACTGTATAGTTCAGAAAGCCTGGACAGAGGGAAGAATTTCCAATGATTGGAGTAGAGCACTAATAGTACCCATATATAAAATGGGAAATAAAACTGAATGTGAGAATTACAGAGGTATTTCCCTACTGAGTGTTCCTGGCAAGATCTATGCAAATATACTTGAGAAATGATTGAGAAGAATTGTGGAAGAAAAGCTTGGTGAAGAACAAGCTGGATTCGGGCCAAATAGAGGCTGTCAGGATCAGATCTTCACTTTAAGACAAATAGTTGAGAAAGAATGTGAATATAACAAAGATCTGTATTTAAGTTTTGTCGATCTGGAAAAGGTATATGACAAGGTGCCAAGAGAAAAACTATTCAATACATTACAGTTATATGGTGTCAATGGGGCATTATATCAAGCAATACTTATTCTTTATTTGAGTTGTAAGTCAACAGTTAGAATTGAAGGAAGTACGGGAAGATGGTTTAATGTTAAATCTGGTGTGAGACAAGGATGTACATTATTCCCTCTGTTATTCATTATTTATATGGATCATATTATGAAGGAAAGTGGTATTAAACATGATATCAGAATTAGAGATGTTAATGTCAGCTCTCTGCTTTATGCAGACGATGTTATACTTCTAAATAAATCCTCTACAAGTTTGCAAGATTCCCTGACTAAATTGAATAACTGTTGTAATAGATATGGTATGAAGGTCAGCATTAAAAAGACAAAGACAATGAAAATAGGTAGAATTGTTGAAAATGTCAACTGTGTTTTGAACAGTGTTACATCCTGAATGAAGAACTTTTAAAAAGAAACAATTCATTTAGGATTTAACAAATCAGAAAAATCAGCTGAGAGAAAAAACTTGTGCTCGAGCAGAAGAAATAAAGTACTAACTGTAAATAGAAATAGAATTACCTCCTTTTAGAAGAATTGTAATGCCATGTAAAGAACTTTGTGTATAAATTCAATTTACCATTGAATGGGTAAATTAGATGTAAACAATAGTCCAAAGGTCACGGGCAGGCCTGAGGCATTGGCAATCTTGGAAAGCGACGCACATTCATTTCCTGAAAGACGCTGCTAGAGATCTCACGATGTGCCGAAATCCCACGGACAAAGAAAGTAGCAGGCGGGAAAAGATTGCAGAAAGTAAGAGGGTGCTATCTCAGCTAGTAACAGGGTGCTAAAAAGGGGGGAAGTGAATGGAGAATAAAAAGGGTTTGCACCCCTTTCTCAAGGCGCTTTTTTCGCCTATTTTGCTGGATAATGATTCGACTTCTCCTGTGGACCTGAAGTTCCTGATGGTGTTTCTTGGCAGTAGTTACGATATCGGACGGTGCGCCTTTCCCTTCGATGTTTGAATTCTGCCAGTACTAAAGCGTGAGATGTCAGCATATGCTGTCTTCACTTCTTCGTTGAAAGTTCCAATGGAATAATATCGCGGACGTATCCTATGAACTGGCAGTAGAAACGAGGATGGCCCAAAACAGATCAAGAATAGACACGGGAACAATGCCAGGTGCAGAGCATAGCTTAATCTGATGACCATAGTCACCCACCACGTGGACGCCGGCTTATGGAAGTATCGAGAGGTAATTCAAACAAAGAAGGACAGTTCAGACAGACCTGGAGATCCTGCCCCAAGAAATGGTAAAGTACAGATTTTGTTGTTGTATAATTACCCAGTCAGTAAAAGGGAAAGATCATTGTAGTGTAATAATCAAGTATGGACAGTGTTTAAGAACTTTAAGTGATTATTTAGCAGTGGCTAATGTCCATAAGACAAATTGTCTGGAATGATTATAGATGATTGTGACTAGTTTAATGTGCAAGACTAACATAGTAGGTAGAATATTGATTAGAAGTGTATAATGTGTATATTATGTGTGTTTAATCTCTAACTTAAAAGAAGGATTTATTGTTCATGCATTAGAGTATTGATCAGTTAGATACAGTTTGATTTAGCATGTCATTGAACTAATTGAAATTGAGATTGTGTAAATTAGATTCCAATAAATATGTTTTTTCTTCTATACCTGAGTTTTGCCTGTGATGTGAATCAAAACAACCACTCATTAATCTGAACCATAGCGGGGGGGGGGGAGAATTGAAAGAAAGGTATAACATGTTGTTATAGAGGTTATGACTGCAAACCAGAATTTACTTAGTCACAGTAAAGTGTTTAATTTATGAGTTTAAGCACTAAATTTATTCACCTATGTGCACCCAAGGTCTGGAAAAGTCTCCCTGAATAAGAGTCCCCCTCTATTCTAAGATATTGGCTGGCGCAGCTTTAAAAAACAAATTTGTCAATATCTGAAGAGGAGACGGCCCCAGAAAGAAATTAGAAGATTTGTTTCTTTTAGTAAGGAATAACCTTTAACAGTTAGCATAAGCATGTGAGTAAAATTAGGAATCGGCTAGAGATATAGAATTTGCTTTCCTTATAGAATGAACACGTAAGAAGTGATACAGATATTAGAGTCAGGGAAATTTTGTGAGTCTTGTAGTCATAGTAGAGAGGGAAATTCATAAAGAAAGTAAATTATTTAAGGAAAAGCGCCGACATAACAACGGGGAACCCTTGGAACAAGTAAAACATTTTAGCTACTTAGGCATGGTTTTTAGTGAAGATGGTAAATTAAATATGGAAATAGACAACAGAATCAACAAAGTTGGTATGGTAGGAAGTCAACTGAATAAATTCATATGGAATAAGAGAGAAATTAGTCGGAACACTAAATTAGCTGTATACAAGACAGTGTGCAAACCAGTTTTAACTTATGGATCTGAGAGCTGGGTCAAAAGTAAAACACTTGACCAAAGGCTAGAGACTGCACAGATATGAGAGTCCTGAGAAAGATTAGAGGCGTGAAAAACGCCTCTAATCTTATTTTAATCATATTAAAAACAAGGATATTAGGAAAGAACTTGACATTGTCAGCATCCAGAAATGCATTAGCAGAGCTAATCTCAGGTGGTATGGTCACTTAAACATTAATCTCGTCAACAATATTCTCATCCCAATCTACAAAGGAAGAGGAGATGTTCAAGACTGTGGCAACTATAGAGGGATCAAGCTGATGTCACACACATTGAAGATATGGGAAAGAGTAATTGAAGGGAGGATACAGCAGGAAACGAAAATTGGTGAGGAGCAGTTTGGATTTATGCCAGGAAGAGGGACAACGGATGCGATACTTGCACTAAGGCGATTGATGGAGAAATACAGAGAGATGCAAGTGGAACTGCACATGGTGTTTATAGACCTGGAAAAGGCATACGACAGAGTGGCCAGGCAGGAGGTATGGAGGTGTATGAGGAAGAAGCGGGTGTCGGAGAAGTACGTGAGGATGGTGAAGGAGATGTATGAGGGAACAGAAACTCAGGTCAGGTCTAGTGTCGGCATGACAGAAGGGTTCCCCATTGTCATAGGGCTACACCAAGGGTCAGTTCTGAGCCCCTACCTCTTTGACCTGGTCATGGATGTACTAGTGGAGGATGTCCAGAAGGAGGCACCATGGAGCATGCTGTTTGCCGACGACATTGTTCTATGTGAATCATCCTGAGAGAAGCTTGAAAATACCCTGGAAGAGTGGAGAAAGGTATTGGAGGAGAGAGGCATGAAAATTAACTGGGAGAAGACTGAATATATGTCAATGGGGAGTGATGAGGATATGATCATACGACTTCAGGGTGAAAGGCTAATTTCAGGGAAGAAATTCAAGTACCTTGGGTTGGTCGTCGAGAGGAATGGTGACCTGGATGAGCAAATACAGCACCGAATAACATGCGGCTGGATGAACTGGAGGAAGATGAGCGGGGTCCTGTGTGACAAGAGAGAGAGTGAGTTGTAAGAGGAAAGCTGTACAAGATGGTGGTGAGGCCAGCGATGCTTCATGGCGTGGAGACGTGGCCTATAACAAAGGCACAGGAGAGGAAGATGGAGGTAGCGGAGATGCGGATGTTGAGATGGATGAGTGGTGTGACAAAGAAGGACAGGATAAGGAATGACTACATCAGAGGGACGGTTAAGGTGGGACCAATTGGCAAGAAGATACAAGAAAGTAGGCTGAGGTGGTTCGGACATGTAGAGAGGAAGGGTGAGGAGAATGTTGGTAAACGAATGGAGTATATGGAGTTGGAGGGAAGGAGGAAAAGAGGCAGGCCTAAGCTCAGGTGACAGAGGATCTTAGGGAGAAAGGATGGAGTCCGAAGGACCCTGAACCAGAGAACTTGGAAGAGGAAGGTTAAAGGTCGGTGCGCCGACCCCATTTAACATGGGATAAGGCATAGTGAAAAAAGAAGAAGATGGTCACTTAAACAGAATGGGCAAAGAAAGATTAACAAAACAAGTGTTGTCTGCCAGGTTGGCAGGAAAATGACCCAGAGGAAGACCAAGATATAGGTGGATTGATACGGTACAAAGTGCCTTAGACAATA
The DNA here is from genome assembly GCF_054136105.1 of Typopeltis vanoorti. Lineage (NCBI taxonomy): Eukaryota > Metazoa > Arthropoda > Arachnida > Uropygi > Thelyphonidae > Typopeltis > Typopeltis vanoorti. The sequence goes on from NC_143571.1 coordinate 80,744,894, forward strand.
GAAATATAAGATCTGATAATGTTGGAGTTTGACAAGTAACATACTCATTTGGAGGAAAATTGTAGATAGGAAGTTAGTAATGATGTAAATTTTTCATGTAGTACTATCATATCCTGTACACCCCTTGAGGGCACATGTCAGGAATTTGATGATGATGATGACTGTCTTGTATACAGCTAATTTAGTGTTTTGACTAATTTCTCTGTTATTCCATATAAATTTATTCAGTTGACTTTGTATCATACTGGCTTCATTGATTCTGTTGTCTATTTCCATATTTAATTTACCATCTTCACTAAAAATTGCACCTAAATAGCTGAAATGTTTTACTTGTTCTATAGGTTCTCCATTCATAATGCAGTTGATATTCTCAATGTTTCTGCCTCTTTTCATCGTCTTTGTCTTGTTATTGCTGACTTTCATACCAAATTTATTATATCAAATAACAAATAAAACAGTTATTCAACTTAGTCAGGGAATCTTGCAGACTTGTACTAGATTTATTTAAAAATGTAACATCATCTGCATAAAGTAAAGAGCTGAGATTAACATCTTCATTCCTTTTAGAAATTATGGATTTTACAATCATGTTATAAATAACTATTTTAATTTCCCTAAGGTTACAACCTTCATATTAAGGTCATCATCTGGAGTATACATAAATATACAAGGATAAGCTGAGTTACATCTCACACAGTATGCTAGAGAGACAATGATTTGATCAATGGTTATTCTACTGGCTTCATTGATTTTGTTGTCTATTTCATATTTAATTTACCATCTTCACTAAAAATTGCGCCTAATGACCTCTAGTGAAAATACAATATACATAAAAAATAATAATAAATAAATAAAAATACAAATAAAATTAAAAAATTAATTAGAAACTACATCAAAGCTATATTCTATTTAAGATAACATCAGAGAAACGTTCTTTCATATAGATAATTTTCTTACAGTAACAATGATGTCCTAATTTAACATGACAACTGTTATATTAGATTTAAGATTCTGGATTATCTACAGTCCTGTTTATAGTTAACTTTTACAGAGAAAGGTTCGTTGGGTAGAATATGTGCCTTCCATATGTTCTTGGGATTTTTAGACCATTGTTAAGATTAGGGTAGTTGATAAGAATCTCACAGGCTTCCTTAAATTTACGTTCTAATGACACCTAGTTTTTGTTGGGTGGTGGTAGGAGTTTATGTGTATATTGGCCAGGAAAATTAAGGAAAATTATCCTTTCTGGATAATTTTCTGTGAATTATCCAGAAAAGGAAGTGTGTTCTGCTTTTCAATCTCAACTGTGAACCGTATCCGTTTGTGTTGTTTGTTTATGTGGCTGAGGAAAGTGTTTAATGTCTGGCAGCCATGGGGCCGGATAGCAAAAACATCGTCAACGTATCTAAGCCAGACTTTGGGTTTTAAAGGAGAAGAATCTAGAGCACTTTGCTCAAAATATTCCATATAAAAGTAAGAAGTGGAGGGGAGGGGAATAATGGCAAGCCCATGCCTGTGTCTTCTAAAAAGAAAGGATTAACATCTTCAATTTTGATATCAGGTTTAATATTACTTTTCTTCCATTTTTATATTTTTTCCAATTTTGTTCGTGCTATTCCTTGCAATTTCTTTTGTTGTTTCCCAAGATTTGTTCTGTTTTTTTTTTTTTTTTTTTTTTTTTTTTTTTTTTTTTTTTTTTTTTCAATTTGTGTTATTTCTCATGATTTCTTTTGTTTACCTTGTTTATAGAATATGTATCCTAAATTCGCTATAGTGAATTTAGGATAAAAATATTACTGGATTACTGTTCATGATGCCATGTTTATATTTCTTAAACAGTATTTGGTTATACTATTTTGTGTTTAGCATAAAAATGGCTTAAGATATGCCATTATAAATTCTTGAATAAAAGAAGTTAAGTAGATACAATGTTTTAAGACCCTTAGAACTTGGAGATGAATGATCCAGGATGGAGAATTCTTGAAAAGTGATCTGCACCAAGAGGCTTCTTGGATTTAGTCACAGTTTGTAACATCCAAGGTTAAGCTGAGAAAGGCAGAGGAAGTTTCCATCCTCTTTGCTTTTAAAAGAATTATCAGCCACTTCTTCCAATGTGCTGATAGTGTGAAGCTTATGTGTATATTACACATAGTGAATACTGTGAATGTTATGTTATTGATCCACCCCCCTTTTTCCCCTCCCCAAGTTCAAATACAGTTTGGATCACTTTTATTGGTAAGGTTAAATAGAATTAACAACAAGGTCATGTTACAGTTCTCATTTATAATTATTAGAAACATGTATTTACAATAATTAATAATTTCATTCCCTGAAAATAACAGGCCATCATCAATGCACAAGCAGATTCATAAGGTAGAGCATGAACAATGGAATGTTATTTCTTCTTCAGATCTGAGTCACCTGCTTGAATGCCACCATACAACGGGTGGTTGCAAACTAAAATAAAATTAAAAAAATTATCATAATTATGTACTCTTGTCATGGGATCTCCAGTTTTATACTCAATTCAGAGGTTCCTTGCAAGCTACACCTTGTAATTTTTGATACAGTTATCTTACTGTCCCTTTCTAATGCTTTATTAACACCAAGTCTCTTTATGATTCCAAACACCACTGTTTATACACTCCTTTTACAATACCCCTCTATTGTATCATTTAGAAAATATTTTTGTCAACATTCTAATGCTTCTTATTTCATCTATCCATAACTTATTACAAAGTGTTGCTAGTTTCTCTGCTTTCCAACTTCTCACATTGTTATGCATTCCCATATGAGTTCCCATCATATGGGAACTCATATGGGAATGCATATGAAAAAAAGCTGATACAAATGAACACAGCTTATATTAGTACTTGTTAGAATGACTATTAATTATGTAATGTTGATGGCTGTAGTAATAATAACATTTTTTACTGATGCAACGCAGTGTTCACTAGTTATTTCAACCTGAAAATTACAGGTCATCATCAGTGGAATAAGAAGACTAGTGGAGTACAAGGTAGAATGCAAACAATGCATTATTTAAAATAGGAAGAGCTGCATTATGGTATAAATAGAAAAATGCAGGATGTTTAACAGAAGAAGCATTAAATTATTTAAAAAATAATAATAATTAACAATCTCTGATGATGGAGAAAAGCCTCGACACTCTCTTTAAACAAATGTTTAAAGAGAGTTTAATTTAAACAAATTTTACTTAAAACAAATGTTTAAACAAACTTGTGGTGGCATAGAAGTGTTTCAGATCAGAGGATATTGTGGTCAGTATCAATTCCGTGTTGTACTAAGCCAGATTTCTTATTAATAACATAAGATTGGTGTTCTTATGTTAAGTGGGGGTAGGGTTTGGATGCTGGAGCCGAAGTCTTATGAAAAACTGGATGTTCTGAGGAGAAAAGATTATGAGAATACCAATCTTGCATCATTAATAAGAAATCAGAGAAATTTGACTTAGCATAACACAAAATTAATACCGAGCATAATATCCTCTAGTCTGAAACACGCTTACTTCATCAGTGCCACCACAAGTTCGAGCATTTGTTTAAAGAGAGCACCAAAGCCTTGCTCCATTGTCCGAACCTGAATCAGAATGACTGCCTCTCCTTACCAAAGATATGAGAAGTCTTATTCTAATCAGACATCAATAATAATTTTTCGAAAAAATAATTTAATGCTTCTTCTGTTAACCACCTGCATTTTTCTATTTATACCATCATGAAGCTCTTCCTATTTTAAACAATCCATTGTTTGCATTCTACTTTGTACTCCATTAGCCTTATGCCACTGATGATGATCTGTAATTTCTGGGCTGAAATATCTGGCTAAGTACTCCTTCTCTCAGTCAACACTTCATACATTACTCCCTTGACACCTGTAATTCAGCTGCTCTCCTATCCATGTCAGAAGCCTATTTTACATCTCCATCCTCGTGTTTGCATTAAAACTTCATATGGAATCCTGTCAAAATGCCTTAGTAAACTGCAAAAGTATCATGCCGTATCCAATTCCTTGATCCAACTCCACAGTCATTATAAAAAAATTAGTAAATTTTAAAGCAAGATGATCTGCCTTTAACAAAGCCATTCTGTCCTCTATAGAAAATCAAAGTGCTACCTACTCACTTTTGAATGCAGATCCTAATTCTTCCCAACACCTTAATAACCACTCCACAGTCACTGATTGGTTTATAATATATATATATATTGGTCTTTATATAATAATATATAATACTGGTCTACAATAATGTTGAAATTGTGTTTGTGTTGAGATTTCAACATTATTCCAAGTCAAAGGCACTGCTAATTGTCATGCACATCTCTTCATAACCCTATGCCAATATCCAATACAATACCACTGTTGTGTTTGCAATAAACTCTTGCAATAGTTTTATTACCTCCAGCTCATCCACCTAGAACCTTTCATATAGTTCTCTCAGCATTCAAGTAGCCAAGTCTCTCTAGAATAAATTCTTTAATACATGATTGCTTAAGTAAAGTACTATACATTTACTACTGATTTTTCAATTATAAGTTTTTGAAAAAATAAGCATGTTTTCAAAGTGATACATGAAACTTTGTACACCTAAACACAGTGTCACAATTCAGATTTTTTTTTTTTTTGTTGACAATTTTAATCTATTTTCCCATTTTTCACATTTAATATGAAGTATATTAAATGTGAAAAAAAAAGTGTTTAAATATACAATTTCAATTAATTATATGTGAACCAACAACCATTCAAAAACATTTAAATATACTTACCTTATTAAATGGTTGAGTACATACAATCTTCACAAGATCCCATTTCTCTTGCATTAAAGCTTGAGAAAGCTTATCAGATCCAAACATCCTCACACGGTTGCTATGAGTGCCATTCCTACTTTCAATAGGAGTCATAAATGATGAAGTGACCAATAACACCTAGAAAAAATAAACGTGATATTGTACATATTAATTTAAAACTACTTTTAAATCCAGGAATACTTTGAATTAATCATAAACCTAATTTTTTTTTATAATGATACTCATTTCCTTTACCAATATACATGAAAACATTGCAGTATATATATGAAGGATGTTACTAAGAATGAAGGCTTATCGGATTCTGATTTTTCCTGGGAGAAGAGAGACAATTTTTTGAATTAACTTTCTGTAATGAAAGAAAAATGAAAGTTTGAAAACAAGAATCAATCCTCAGAGACTCAGCAGCAGATTCTGAAGAAAACACTCATTCAACCACAGAGGCATGTTGTGGAGTTGTCTGCAAGGAGAGAAAAAAATCAAATCTCTATGGTCAACTCAGGAAGTTAGAAGCAATTATGAAAAAGAAAGTTTATCAAACATTACTCCCAAACTGTTGGGAAAGTGGTGTTTTTTTGTTTTTGTTTTTTTCTAGCCAAGCTCCAAGCAGTCCTAATTTGTATGTTTAACCAAAAAAAAAAAAAAAACTGTCAAAACACTGAACAGTGATCCTTCATCATAAACCACAAAATTAGCAATCTTTAGCTGCACCCAGAAGATGCTGTCAGCAGCTTATGCATTTTATGTCCTTACTCATTCTTTACTGTGCCACTATGAAAATGAATCTCTACCTCAAGAACACCTCATTAACTACAGATGAAATACTGGTATTACAGTGAATCTTCTGTATTTAGTGTGGTGTGAAAATCCATTATCCTTTTCACTGTTAATCCAAAGCATGTAAATAATTTTCAGCATTTTAAAAATGGCATCCTTGCTGAGCTTGAGTATTCTAAACTCTGACTCTTACATTAAAAAATCTCTATATAAACTTTTAAATGCAACTTTTGTGGGCATATGCTGACATCTATTATGAATGTGATCCAATTCATTTCAAGCACTTTTCTGTCTGTATCTGCTATTTGGATGAAAATACCCACAGCAGAAGAAATCCTTTGGCTAATGTGTCACATAATCCATGCCCTCCAAGGGATAGTAAAAAATGGTGCCTTTAAGTAGGCAGCAGAATCTTACAGCATCTATTTATAGTTCATCTTCTCTTTCATTCCTGCTACCTTTGTTTTCTGAAATAGCCTTTCTTATCCAAAGACAAACTTTCAATTATTCAAAAAGAATATCAATATATTCCTTCTCTCTTAACTCCTGTCCACAAACAGCACTCATTTGCTAGAGGTTAAGAGACTGATTATGTATAGAAGACATTCTCAACACATTCTTTCTCTCTTATCCAATAGCAATCTCTCCAACCTTTTTGCTTCCACTCCTATTCAGATGCATTTCTCATGCAGTTCCTGTCTTCGTGACATTCACAAATTCGGATCTTCTTTTCTTAGCTATTCTAACCATCATATTGTTCACTATCACTTCATGCCTCCTCAGTTTTCCATTATTATACCTAGACAACAAATTCACCAATTTACCTCGTACACTTTCTCTCCCTCTCTTTACTCCCAATAATACTGACATACAATTCATTTGTGCTAATCAACAAAACCATTTCCTATACTCTTTCATGCTTCTCTATAGTTTCAGGTGTGCTACACAATGCCTCCCTCTATGCAAACTCCCATACATAACCATAACAGTATTGCTCTTCCAAATCATGCCATCTTTCAGTACTCTCATGACTTCAGTCCTTACTCACCTTTCTTTCTTTCTGACTCTCTCTCTCTCTCTCTCTCTCTACTCTCTCCCCAGTCCTTGCAGTCCTAAAATCATTCTTCATACTTATTCTCTCCTGATTTCACTTACCCCAATTTCATTTCCACTGCTATGTCACTGATGCATATTCTACCTTCTTACCACTGCTGCTCATTCCTCTTCTCTTTCTCCCTCATTACTTCTTGCCACTTCCATCCTCCCTCTCACCAAGCAGGGAGAAAACAGAACAAGTTTAGCTATGTAAAATAACTGACATGGATTTATTAGATCTTAAAAGTACTACAGATTATAATACCAACTAGTTTCGCCACATATGCTAGTGGCTTCTTCTGGGTTAGGAAGAACAAAAAAATACAATAAAGGGATAAACATGAACCATTAAATAACTAAAAAACAGAACATGTAGGAAATGTTACACAAAAGTAAAAAATACATGTGGAACATGGAAGCTGGTATGGGTCAGTCATTGTTCAGTAAGTGTGTGAGATAGTTGGTAGAAAAATTAGTCTGACATGTGGAAAGATCTAATTAGTGACTTCCAAATCTCATACAGAATCCTTCCTTGGTTTCTAATGAGTTTGCCTTATGAGTGGATAACCATTCTAGATTCTTTGATGTTGCAGGTACTGAAGTTATCCTGTATGAAAGGCATGGAACTCTCATCCCATTCAATATTATGGTGAGTGTAGCAGAAGTAGAAGAGCTGTCTTCTCTGTTGTTATTCACATCTCCAATATGTTCTTTTGCTCTTATTTGCGAACTTCTAGATGTCTGCCATATGTAAGAAAGGACATAAGAAAATGGAATATTATAAACTCTATGATGTTTGTAGGAAGGGTTGTGGTCCTTAGGTGAACGTAATAAAACTCATAATCACAATGGGTTTGAAAACCACTCATATGTCTTGAGAATGTTTAGTTTAAATTAATATCTGGATTGTATTATGTAATAAAAAATAATAATTCAAATACATAAAATGAATTTTGGGTCATTCCACTGCCCCCACAAATAGCAACATGTCACAATGGCTGGCCTGAAACAAACTTAGTTTATTCTGTCTTAACTCAAAGATATGGAAAATAAATAAATAAAGAGCTACACTAAACAAGAAAGCAGGAGGATAGGACAAAATCAAGTCATCTGCCCAAACTGGAAAAGTTTGCTATTATGTAAGTAATAATAATTTAGTTGCTTCAAGAGAAAGAAAAGAAAAAAAAAATCTCCCCTTGTCTTTTAAACCACCTCAAATTACCTCATCTTCAAATTTCTTTCACTTTCCTTATGATTACTACTGTTTAGATGTAGCTCTCTTTCTAAGACAAATATACCTGTACAATGATCTTAAAATTGTTATTCTCCCACAGTATCATACGTCTCAGATTTAAGTAGGCTAATACTGCAGCTCTTCCTACTTCATTCAGTTCTGTCTTGTGTTATCAAACAACTCAGATTATTCTCCTATTACTGTTAATGCAGTCCATCCACCTCAAGCCTTTATCTTGCATATGTCCTCAGTAACCACAATTACAGCTTCAGTGCAAGATTACACTTGTATGGATTACACCATATAAGTGCAATGCTGCTTCTTCAGCTTTTTTTAAGATTTCCACTATATTGCTAATTCTAAGATAGCTTTGAACCAATTTAACAGAAGACAACATGAATTTAAATAAAAGGTAATATTTTATTACTACTTACACTAATTATCCTTTAGTTTATATTTCACTCTTAATTTTAATTAGAAAAACAAAAACATAAAAAGCAGTAAGAAAATTGTCACAATGGGTGAGCAACAGGAAGTTTTTTTTAATAAATCATGTTTCTTTAATTTACATGAAAACACAAGGAAATAGTACATAATATTTATTTAAAGCCACATATTTCAGCTGGAATGTTATAGGCCATCATTTTGCTCATGCAAAGGCAGGATGTGCCATGTTTGTAAGTCAATGCTCAGTTTTATTCCCTATGACTTGGCCTACTACAGGCAAACAGGAAGATCTGTCAACATCTGCCTGGAAGAACATAAAAAATACATTTGCTACTATTATTATGGCAAGTCAGGACTGGCAGAACACACTTTGGACACCCCTTCACACAGGATTAGATGGAAGAAAACTAATGAGCTATTTAGAAGTTGTTACAGATACAAAAGATTGTTTTTTGAGTCAGCCATGGTTGTGAAGAATTCTCCTAACCTGAACAAATATGGTTGGTTGCATTAATTTGCCAAAAATTTGGGAGACTGTTATCTTAAGAGCAACTCCCACAAAGCTGCAATTTTTTTATTTATTTTTATTTTTTAATCATTAGAGGGGTACCAAAATTGGACTTTAGATCTTTTGTCCATTACAATTGTATTGTTTCACTTGTTCACTATCAGGTATACGTGCTGTGTTGTGCTCTGATGATGATTTGAAATTCAGCGAAATATAAGCAGTTAATAAACACATTTTATAAACTAGCTCATTTGGTGTTGTTAATACCATTAAAAATAAGTCATGAATCCTTTAATTTATGTTCATACCATGTTTTGGTGCAATGTAAACAACAGGTGTCTTTCAAGTCAACTCTATGTGATCTTTTTGATCCATGATCAGAAAGGCTGGATTTACCACAATTATTAGCTATTACCATAGTTACCATAGAATTCACTGGAAAGGCACCTATTGTTTACATTACACCAAAACATGGTATGAATGTAAATTTAAGAAGGCCATTGATGAAATTCTTATTAACCACCTAATCTTAACGATTGTTTAAAAATCCCAAGAATATGGAAGGCACATATTCTACATAATCTTTCTGCATAAGAGTTAATTTTAAATAGAACTGCAAGTAATCCAGGATCTTAACTCTAATATAACAACTCTCATTTTAAATTAGGACACCACTTTTGATGTAATAAAAATATCTATATGAAATTATTCTCTGATGATGTTATAAATATAGTGTCAGCCTAAAGATCGCGATAAGTGAAGAACCTTTCTTCTTAGTGGACTCAACCCGTTAATTTGGAGACTACAACCGTGTTAAAAATAATTACTTTAATTTCCCGATGTTTCGACCTTCATATTAAGAGCATCATCTGGAGTATACACATATGTACAAAGACAAAATATATTATATTTCACACAGTATGCCAAAGAGACAATGATTTGATCAAATGTCTACTGGCCTGACCTCTAGTGAAAAAAAATAGATAAAAATAAAATATAATAAATAAATAAAATAACTACATCAAAGCTGTACTCTACATCAAAGCTGTACATTATCATCCTATCCGCTTGAGCAGATAGGATGATAATGTTATAAATAGAGTACAGCTTTGATGTAGTTATTTTATTTATTTATTATATTTATAATATAATATATTTTATATTTTGTCAAAAACAAAATATGTCAAAGACAAAATATAATATATTTTGTCCATATATGTACATATGTGTATACTCCAGATGATGCTCTTAATATGAAGTCGAAACATCGATAAAAATAAAATATAATAAATAAATAAAATAACTACATCAAAGCTGTACATTATCATCCTATCCGCTTGAGCGGATAGGATGATAATGTTATAGAGTACAGCTTTGATGTAGTTATTTTATTTATTTATTATATTTTATTTTTATCTATTTCTTTTCACTAGAGGTCAGGCCAGTAGACATTTGATCAAATCATTGTCTCTTTGGCATACTGTGTGAAATATAATATATTTTGTCTTTGTACATATGTGTATACTCCAGATGATGCTCTTAATATGAAGGTCGAAACATCGGGAAATTAAAGTAATCATTTTTAACACGGTTGTAGTCTCCAAATTTGTCTGAAATGATCTTGCTACGTGATATAAGACTGCACATGAGCAGTTCTGGATCGTCTGATACCAGTGCCCCCACGGTGGATAAATTTTAACTGTAGAATAATTTAGATTATAACAATTGTTTTACTGTTCGACTGAATCGTTGTACTTATAATCATTCTTTTTTAATTTTGCTGTTTTGAATATTGTCAGATATATGGGAGAAAGTGGAGGAAAATATCTTTTTATGTGTGCATAATTTAGAATTTTAGGCAGAAAACACAAAACAGCCAAATGAAATACCATAAATACTTTCAAAACAGTGAGAAAATTTAATACAAACGAAGTTCGATATCCCCTTGTCAAAAAAGTTATCGATTTGCAATCTATTTTATTTTCTTCTCTTTTTTTTTATGTTCAGTCATAAGTAGCCTTACTTCCAAATAGTTTCCATTCTATCATTATAGATCTATATCACTATTGCAATCATCCTACGACCATTACATACAAGCTGCTCATATAAATAACACTGATCACGAAATAGAGATTTAGGACACTTGGTTTTATGGCTTTACATTTAAAATTCTTATTCAGAGATCTTCGAAGACATATTTCACACTATGCCAAAGTGCCCATGGAACGTCAGCTAGGTTAACATTTATTTCTTGAATGTCACATCGTAAACTTCCACTATCCCGGGGGAATTGTAGTGTCAACAGTAACTAATAAAAACAGCCAGACATCACTTTTGTAGCATATGGGAAAAAGCAGAAATCGAACTTTCAAAATATTGAGCTCAAAGCTACAAAGGCCTAAAGTATAACTATCACAAAGTTTGGACAAACCTCAGGAGGTATTGCCACATGTGTTCTGATAAGCACAACATGCAAGGGCTTACCTCGTCCAACATATTCTACTTACAAAAGTCGTCTTCAATTCCCACATGTAGTTTGTATTAAAACCCAAGACTTGTCTTTATCTATGTTTGAAACATAAAAAACAACTGAGAACAACAGTGCTGATATTGCTAGTAAATCAATGACATAAAATGGAGACTAATAACATTTATCTAATTTATCAAAAAAAAAAAAAAAAAAAAAAAAATCAACCTTATAACAGAAAAACTACTATCATATAAAAAGTAAATAATGTCATTTTCTTAGCACAACATTTCCTTTTACAGACAATCTGAACCTGGTCATCACTACTTTTGGTGAAACTGAGGTCATTAGTCGAGCCGCTTTTTAACCTCACCAATCCCGCTTCGTGCGGCAATGACTCTCCTTCTCACTGCTTTAGAACATGGTTGTAAGTTTTTGAAATTTTTTAACAGTTATTATGTTATTAATTGGAGACTTAAACATTTTGCCATCATCAGTGGCAACTATCATTGCCAATGATGATGGCAAAATCTAGTTTGCCCTCACTTACTAACCATGCTCTTACACAACTTCCATGGATGCCCATTAGTTCTCTGCCTATATGTCATGTATTGAAAAATTTCCTTTGCATCAATTTTATAAAACCCCTAATTTTATAAAACCCCTAATAAAAGACATAATAGAAACATAAGTTTCTATTATGTCTCCTCTTCTCCACCTATTAAACTAAACTTTGTAACCTACACACCCTCAACCTATGCTCATAAGGAGCATCCACAGACCTGTCACCAGCTTAGTCACTCGTTTCTGAATCCCTCCCCCTACTACCTTCTGATCCCCAAGAGACCAATACGACCAAATCTATGCACAATAGTCAAGCTATGGCCAAATCATAGCCTTATAAAGAGGGATAATAACCTCCCTATCTTTACTTGTGTGTTTTTCAACATACAAGTAACACTTTGAGCTATTTTACCAAATTTTCTTTAATTTTTTAAGAGCTTTTCTTACTTCTTCAGTTAGAATTGACCATTATTTTATTTTCATTATTTGTTTTAGATCTTCCCTACTGTATGAATCCAGGTTTTGATATATTTCTCTCAATGTTCTAGGATATCTACCTCTTCAAACAGGACATCCCCTTTTAATTTTTTTATACACATTTGTTGTTGATTGTTCCTTTTCTTTCCTGTAAGTTATTTTATCTAGTTGTATTTTTTAAAATCATGGAGAATGTGTTGTCTAAGATGGGCCTCCTGAAATGAGGCATTGTTTCATGGAGGTCCAGAATAATAATGTCAACATCATTAATTTCCTGATATGTACCCCCAAGGATGTTCAGGCTACCATGACAGCACTAGATGATTAAGTTTACATTATTATTAACCTTCTGTCAACAATTTTCCTACAAATTAGTCTATTACTTGTCAACACTCCAATATGATTGTATCTAACATTTTGTTCTTCTAAGTGACAGAATCAATCCACCAAGACCTTGTTTTTCCTCTGGGTCTATTTACTGCTATCTTGGAATCAAACACCTGTTTTGCTAAACTTTCCTCACCCATTCTGTTTAAAAAGCCATACCACCTTAGATTAGCTCTGCTCACACATTGTTGAATGTTAACAATGTCAAGTTCCTTTCTATCTTAATTTTTAATATGATTCTGCTGATGCCATCTGTTCACTGCTCTAATTTTTCTCAGAACTCTCATATCTGTGGTCTCTAGTTTTTGATAAAATGTTTTATTTCTAACCAAACTCCAAGTAAGTTCCATAACTCCAAACAAATTTGAACACAATGTATACTGTTAGTTTGGTGTTTCTCTTTTATTCCATATAAATTTATTCAACTGGCTCTCCACTATATGAGCTTTGCTCATTCTGTGGTCTTCTTCAAAATTTAATTTGCCATCTTCACTAAAAATTGTGCCTAAATAGCCGAAATACTTTAATTGTTCTAACTGATACCTTGTCAGGTCCTGGTGGCTCTTCCATATGTAGTTGTCTTGGATGGATTTTGAACCAAATATGAGTAATTATTAAGTCATTTTCCAAACAAAAGCCAATCAGTTTTTCACCTAAGTCATTCTTTCTTTCTCCCAATCCAAAATTTCCTACCATATTTTCATATCTTATATTGCCTACTTTGGAAATCATGTCACCCATCACTATCAAGAACTCACCTGCTTTTACCTGTTTTAATGCTTCTTGTATCTTTTCATATAACATTTCAATTTTATCATCTGGATGGTCTATGGTAGGGACATATATCTACAATATGCATAAACTAAGTGATGTGGCTTTAAGTTAAATCATAATAATTCTACCTGAGATGGGCCAAAGGCCTTTTAAAGATTTTGAAGAGTAATTGTCCATTAATCCTGTCCTATTTTCATACTTGCTTCTATTGGTGTAAACTGAAGTGTAGATACTGACCATCTAATCTCAGTCATTCCAAGGATGATGATGTTAATTTTTCCATTTCTTGTTAAATATGTTGTAGTTTTTCATTTTTGAAATAAGCTTCTTGCATTCAATATTGCTGTACATAGTTTAGTTTTCCTCGTTTTCATAGCAACATCATCTGATATTGAGGGTCCTGAAGGGATTACCCCAATCTCATCATTCTTGTGACTTCTGGAAGTAACTGTAACCTCTTCCCTGTAGTTTGAAAGAGATAAGGTCACAGGGGACCAAACCTGATCTGTTTCTTACTTTTCTTTTAAATATATTACAATCATGTTCTTATAACAAGATTTTTTTTTTATGGCACAAAGACATCAAAAGTCATAGTGCACAAAGACACAGGTCACAGCAGTATATATAGTAAATGGTTAGTAGGACAATCACAAACATCCATGTCACTGGCAGGATTCAAACCCATAGCCTCTTGGCTGGAGAGTGGATATGCTAACCACTCGGCCAACCAGGCTGGCATAATAATAACAAAATGTGGTGGGTTCTGATGTCCTTCCACAGAGGATGTACACATGACAAACAAATTTTTGCCTCATATAGCTGTGAGAAATTCTTCATCTCTTGTTATGCTGCCTTCACTGCCATTTTGTTCTTCTGAGGAACTGGTATACCACTTTGATTGATGCAGTCATTACCAGTCAGGATTTTGCTGTTTACAAGATTCCTTATGGGCTCTCGTGGTTACTTACAGTGAATGTACTAATAACAAACAGTGAATATAAATTTTTAAAAGTTTAAAAAATTTACATTCACTATTTGCTTAAAGTTTATTTACTTTTTCCCATGAAAATCACACATCCATCAAGACAATCCTAAATCAACTCACTTAATTAAATTCATAGCAGGATAATTTGTGTTTCATTCAAAATAAATGCCAGCCACTTTAACTGTCTGCATCTTTACAAACAAACTTTACAAGTTTGCTATAAAGAAGATCCAGCTGGCTGAGTGGATAGCATACCAACTCTCCAGCCAACTCACTGCAGGTTCAAATCTTACCATGACATAGATGGAAGATGAATTTCACTGCATTGTGTGACTACCCCCCTCCCCTAACTTAGTGAGAGATGAAGTGGCTTAAAAAATTCCATGTTTGGTCTCTAGAGAAATTACCAGATTATGTTTTTAAAAAAAATAGTATATATAAAATCAGTTAATGCCTTTTATTCACCTACAGGAAGTAGGCAAGGCCATTTTAGCCTTATCTAACTTTTGGAAACTGAGAGGAGAGTTCAATCTCCACAGGTAGCCAATAAGAGATAGCTAGCCCAAGACTATTACTAATTATACGCAGTGTCAATGAGGAGATGCAGATAACAAGTGCCACAATCTCGTAGTCCCCAATCCTAACACTTTATTTATTCATGTGGGGTTCTCCCCCCCCCCAATTCTTCGATCACCCCCTTAACACTGGTTGAGCCCTCCTAATGAGGGATTAAGTACTATATCATATTCCTGTAGCCTGTGTGTTCATGGGGCTGATTTGCCTGCTTGAGGGATGAAAAACCCAGATAAACTAGAGGAAAAACCTGCTGTCTGACTGACTAACTTGGCTATGGCTGAGAAAGATCCTCAAGCTCCTCACGTCATCGACAGGAATTGAGCCTAGAACACTTCTTCCCCAGGCATATGGTTGCAAAGCGCATAACCACTAGGCTAACCAAGCGGACAATCCTACCACTATGTTTTACTGTCTGAAAACAGTGTCGGTTCTACAGTCAATTTTCTTGAATTTATAGGATGATAAACTCGAATTTTTTCTGGGAGAAAAACCCACTTGTCCATGCTAAAGCTCAACTAACTTGGGAAGTGGTCAAAAAAAAAAAGCTTAGTAAAAGTTCCTCTAGCCAACAATTAGAATAGAACTTGCCACACTCTTCCTTCGGGCAGTCTAGTGCTGTGTGGATTGCATACACCACTTCCACTGAACTACATAGGTACTGTTATTATAAGGCACTTATTTATTTACACACACACACACAGGCAAAGGACAAAAAAATGGAAACAATGAGCTATCAGGTTACATTATCAGTAGTTGCAATGCAGCGTCTACAATGCACCAAACACAGATGCAGTTGATACACAAATATACTCCCGACATTCCTAGGGGCATGTGTATAAAGGCAAATGGAGGCCTGCCACTGTTATTTATTTATTTATTCTTATCGCAAAAGTAATACAGAACAACTACAGGTCAATGTCCAGTCTGGAAAGCCAATCCAAGGCCTCATCCTTCACTTTGTGGATGTCCTGTAGGCCACCATCATGAAATTGGTGCCTTGGGCAGTCATTCGCAACATGAGTAATCGTCTGAGCCACAGGAGAACAATCACAATAAGGGTGAATGATATAATCACGTAATCACAAGAAAGATATTTATTTAACCAAATATTTCGGTCTGGAAATAGCAGACCATCGTCGGTGGTATTACAAGAACAGTTTAAAAAAATATACAAGCTAGAATACTAACAATAGATCGTTGAAATTAGAACATGCCGCGTGATGTTATATCACTAAGTATGAAACGAAATATTTTGAAGTAGAAACATGATTGAATTTGCTATTAAAAAAAAAAAAAAAAAAAAAAAAAAAAAAAAAAAAAAAAAAAATTAATGAGTAATCTTGATTAGGCTTTCCCAGATTTTTGATATAGATATGCAGTCATTACGATTCAGGTTGGGATGATGGAGCAAGGCCTCCACGCTTTCCTTGAACAAACGTTCGAACCTATAACGGGATCTATGTAAGAGGCGCGTTTTGGACCAAAGGATGCTGTGGTCAGTTTCAATCCCGTGTTGAGCCAAACCAGACTTTTCAGGTTTATTGTGAAGAATGGATGATTGATGTTCTTGGATTCTTTTTTCAAGAGAACGTCCAGTCTGTCCAAAGTAAGAGAGATCACAGTTGCAAGGAATTTGATAAACTCCAGGAAGAGATAAAGTTGAGCGTTTGTCTTTAGGAGAAGGAAAATGAGAAGACAATTTGTTAATAGGAGAATATGTAGCTGTTAAATCATATTTCTTCAAAATTCTTGCGATAGGTTCTGAAATACCGGAGATATAAGGAATAGGTACTCGACGTATTGAATCTTTGTTGTTTTGTGGAGGATTATAAGATGTAAGAAGACGTTGAATACTTTTTTCAGAAAAGCCATTGAGTTTCATGTGTTGTTGGATAGTAGAAAGTTCTTTCTGTAGATAATCAAAAGTAGAACAATTAGTTTTGGCTCTTTTGATGAGACATTTTATAATTCCTGTTTTATGACATGGATGATGGGCTGATTCTTTCAGAACATCAATCATCCATTCTTCACAATAAACCTGAAAAGTCTGGTTTGGCTCAACACGGGATTGAAACTGACCACAGCATCCTTTGGTCCAAAACGCGCCTCTTACATAGATCCCGTTATAGGTTCGAACGTTTGTTCAAGGAAAGCGTGGAGGCCTTGCTCCATCATCCCAACCTGAATCGTAATGACTGCATATCTATATCAAAAATCTGGGAAAGCCTAATCAAGATTACTCATTAATTTTTTTTTTTTTTTTTTTTTTTTTTTTTTTTTTTTTTAATAGCAAATTCAATCATGTTTCTACTTCAAAATATTTCGTTTCATACTTAGTGATATAACATCACGCGGCATGTTCTAATTTCAACGATCTATTGTTAGTATTCTAGCTTGTATATTTTTTTAAACTGTTCTTGTAATACCACCGACGATGGTCTGCTATTTCCAGACCGAAATATTTGGTTAAATAAATATCTTTCTTGTGATTACGTGATTATATCATTCAGTCTTATGTCGCAAGTATCCTTAAAACAACACAATAAGGGTGGTCTAACAGCCCACATTTATGTAGCCAGATCTGGTTATGTAGGTAGCCAGATCTGCCCTGGTTAGTTCTGATCCTGTTGATTGATGACCAAATCTTCCTAGGAAGAGCAAAACCAGGCTACAGAGCACAGGGTTCTTCTACCAGGAAGCCATTTGTTGGGAGATTATTGGACCAGTATTCTCTCCACATGTCAGGTGTTGATGGCAGGGCAGCTGAAGAGAGTTCATCCATGGACCAGAGAGACTTTCTAGATTTTAGGCGAAGACTAGGTGGATTTATGAGAGTCTGGTACAGGGGCAGGAATGGGTTGCTCATTGCTTTATTAAATTCTTTAATTGAGGCTTGTCTTTTCCGTATGTTTGGTGGAGCAATGTTAGATAGGACAGGCATCCAGGAGAGAGGGGTGCTTCTCACTGTCCCACTAATTGTGTGCATGGTAGAGTTTAGCTGGGTGTCAATAATGTTAGTATGTGCACTTCTTTCCCAGACAGGGGCACAATATTCTGCTGCAGAGAATGCAAGGGCTAGTTCAGACAACCTTAGAACTTCTGCATCACAACCCCAGGTTGTTCCAGCAAGCCTCGAAATGATATTGTTTCTCATTTTAATTTTGTTGGACAAGTTGGTGATGTGCCTTTTATAGGTTAGGCTTCTGTTCAGGCACACTCCAAGGTATTTCGGGTGAGGTTCATATTCTACCATTTTTTCACAGAAAGAAAGGCTGAGGTTCGCCTCTGCATTGTTCAGGTGAAATGCTGCAGACACAGTTTTTGTTGGATTTGGTTTCAAGTACCACTGCTTGAAGTACTCTTCCAGGATGTTCAGGTCTGTGTTCAAGGTTGATTCCAGGTTGGCAATGGAGGTAGATTGATGTAGGATTGCTAGGTCATCAGCGTACATATACTTGCTTGAGCTGGTATGTGGTAAGTTGTACACGTAGATGTTAAAAGGTAAAGGGAATAACACAGAGCTCTGAGGGAGACTGTTGTTAAGGAATCTGGGCCTCTTTTTCCTGCCAATATGAACCCGGATCTTTCTTTTGGAGAGAATGGATTCAAAAAGCTGGAAAGTTTTTTTGCACCTTATAATATTTCCTAGCTTTTGGAGGAGGTCCCTGATTCAGGGTTCAGGGGCCTCCATGTTTCATAAGCTGATGTTAGGTCGCACGGTTAGCCTAGTGGCTATGCCTGGGGAAGGAGTGTCCTAGGTTCGATTCCCGTCGGTGACGTGAGGAGCTGAAGGATCTTCCTCAGCCATAGCCAAGTTAGCCAGTCTTGGGCATGGACAGCAGGGTTTTTTCCCCAGTTTATTCTGGGGTTTTTCATCCCGCAAAGCAGGCAAACTGGCCTTGAGAACTCAACACTACAGGCCATAGGATACACTGGGGCATAAGGCTGACCACCTTATCCTGTAAACGGAGTGAGGTCCGATGATCAATGGACCCTCGACACCGCAAGGTAAAAGAGGGTATAAGGAAGATGAGATGAGATGAGATGTTAGGTCGATGAAAGTGAATCCAGATTTAAGTTTCTTCTGGAAGCCTGCTTCAATCTGTGTTGTCAGGGCTAGGACCTGGTCACAGCAACTTCTTCCTGGCCTGAAACCAGCTTGTTCAATCGTGAGTGCTCTTTCGATGAGTGATGAAATTCTTTTAAGGAGAATTCTTTCAAATTAAAGGTGGGGCAAAGCAAGGAGATAGGTCATAGATTGTTCACATCATTTAGATCTTTCCCTGGTTTGGGCACGACAATTATTTTGGCTTCTGACCACAGATTTGGTAGTTTGCCAGTCATTATAATTTCTGAGAAAAGGGCGGCCAGCCATGTTTGGCCTTGTTGACCGAGATGTTTTAGAAACTCAGGGAGGATACCATCCACGCCTGCAGCCTTGCCATTCTTGGTGAGTTTTAAGACTACCTGTACCTCTTCCCGAGATACTGGGTATACAAGTTCAGAAAGCTCGAGTCCTGTCTTCAGGATTTGTCTGATGGAAGATTGCACAGTAATTTTCATGATAGAGCTGGGATGTATCTTAGAGGTTTTTCAATAAATAATTAGCCATTGGATCAGGAGTTATCTCTGTTGTTTTGTGTGTTGTTGGTTCTGCTCCACCTAATTTTCTCAGAAGTGACCAACTTTTCCAGCTAGATGTGGTGAAATCAAGTTCATGGATGGATGAGATCCATCTTTCCTTTCTGTTTTTATCTGTTTAAATGCCATTGTTTATTGCATGTTAGAATGGAATTCAGAGAGGACTTCAGTGACTTTGGAAGGGACATGATTGTTGGAGACAGGCTGGCAGGTGCATCTTTGACCAGAACAGCTGAAATTGCATGTTAGTTGAGGAACAGTCTCTAAGGTTATGTCAACATGGCAGTCGACAGGACAAACATCATCATCAGCAAAATGCAATGGTGGATGAAAAGCACTTACTACAAGAGAGAGACATTTGAGCATTAGTGAACTGTATCATCACAAAAAAATAGGTGGGCTACTGCTCAGCAATTGTATGAAAAATTCAACACTGGTCGTGAAAAACCCATTTCAACAAAAACTCTGTGCCAAAAATACACAGAGTTGGAGATCATGGTCAGGTTGCCTTAAGCAAGCCTTTGATCACTTCCATCAATGGAAAGTCATTGCACCCAATAGTACAAAGATCACAAGCAGTGGACTACACAACAATGGAGGGATGTGATATGGTCCGATAAATCCACATTCACGTTTTTTTGCTGCAAATAGACAAATATGTGTGTGCTGTCAGTTAAAGGAAGTTTACCAGCCAGAGTGCTTGTTTCCAACTGTGAAAGTTTTTGATGGTTCTGTGATGGTCTGGGGTGCATTCTCATGGCATGATTTGGGTCCACTTGTTGTATTGGAAGGCAAAGTGAATGCTGCATGTTATCTTTCAATCATAAGTGATCATCTTCATCCCATATTTTCACACTTTTCTCCTATGCAGACAGGCACAGAGGATAGCACTCCAATTCATCAAGCAAATGTGATCACCCAGTAGTTTGCAAAACATGGTGGTGAGGAGTCCTGTCTGCCATGGCCATCCCAATCACCAACTTAAATCCTATAGAACATTTATGGGACACTTTGCAGCAAGTTCTCAGGCAACATTTCCCGCCTCCAAAGAACAAAAGCGAATTCATCCAGTTTCTGTCAGTCAAATGGTGTAAAATTCCTCCTGTTGAGTTCCAAGCACTGAGAGTCTCTACCTCAAAGAATACAGACTGCACTAAACACCCATGGCAGATCAACCCCATATTAATGAAACATGTCACTGTTTCCATTTTTTTTGTCCATTATCTGTATATATAAATAAAATAAGTCCTTGGCCTACCCAGGTTTGTAGTACAGGTTTACAACCCTTTATGGATGAGAAATTTATTCTCTCCAAAAATAAGTAAATAAATAAAATTCTACATTTTACTGTTCTGTTAAATTTAATTCAGAAAAGTCACTGTACATTTTGCATTACACACAATTTCTGCTCTGAATTTTGGTCGAAGTTCTCTACTTTTCTTTATTAATAACTCACAATAGAAAAATCTCTTCTTACCTGATAATCTTTTGAAGTATCTGATGAGCGACTTACTAATACTTCTATGAAAGCTGATCCATCATTACCAATGTCAATTGAATGAATCTGTGTAGCTTTCTCAAACTGTAAAATAACTGATGCTTGTTTCTCACCAGAAGAAGCACACTTCCATTTACGATAGGTCTCAGTTTTCAATAAGTTTCCAGCTTTGTGTACCTATAAAATATAAAGTACCTGACTATATCCATAAAATACATTAGAAAAAACTCACTTGAAATCAGACAATTATTATATAAGAGAATTATGAAAGTAGTATAACCTTCAAAAACCAAGTCCACCAGAGTGGAAGAGGGGTGGGGAACTAACTTGTGTAGTAAATAAATTACTAAGTTATTTGTAGTCAAGTTTGTCCATAATATTCCTAAGCAAGAAAGATTACTGCAAACCAAGCAAAACATTTGTGTGTGTGAATCCTACCCATGAAAGAAGCCTAGAGTACATTAGTACTGTGGATGAGCAGAGGATTATACAATCTGGGAACCCTGATCCAGATTGTATAATCCAAACCAAAAAGGACACTTTCTCAAGCCACCTCAGATTTCCAAAAAGTAAAAAAATTAAATAAAATCAGTGTAAAAAAATGATATCAGGACTACACAACACTAGTTATAAGGACAGACTGAGGGAATGTAGACTGCAAAGTTTGGTAGACAGAAGGAGAGGTGATAGGAATGAAACATTTAAATTGTTGAGAGGTAGTTACAGGGTTGACACTAGGGAGATTTTGTTTGGTCGAACAGGGGGAAGGAACGAGGAAAGAGGCTATCCCTGGAAGTTGCAAAAGTAAGTTGTGATCAAGAGGATAAGGAGAGGTTTCTTTGCATGGAGGTTGACTGAAATTGGAATGCATTGCCTGATAAGGGTAGTGAGAGCTCATTCACTGTTTTTGCTTCAAGGAGTGGTATGATGGACTGTTTTCTAGGGTGGTACTCCTACAATGAATTTTAGAATTCAATGGAGGTTATGAATAATAATAAGTAAAAAAAAAAAAAAAAAAAGGTGGGATCTCTTAGCAGCTGAGAAAACCATTTACTGCTAAAATACATTGACAAAACATTCATACCATCATCATCAAATTCCTGATATATACCCTCAAGGGATGTACAGGATATGATAGTACTACATGAAAACTTTACATCATTACTAACTTCCTATTTACAATTTTCCTCCAAATCAGTCTGTTAAATGTCAAGACTCCAATATTATCAGGTCTTATATTTCTGTCTTCTAAGGTACTTTTTACTGTATCAATCCACCTATATCTTGGTCTTCCTCTGGGTCTTTTTCCTGCCAACCTGGCAGAGAACACTTGTTTTGCTAATCTTTCCTCTCTCATTCTGCTTAAGTGACCATACCACCTGAGATTAACCCTGCTAATGAATTCCTGGATGCTGACAATATCAAGTTATTTCCTAATATCCTCGTTTTTAATATAATATTGCCATTGATGCCATCTGTTCATGCCCCTAATCTTTCTCAGGACTCTCATATCTGCATTCTCTAGTCTTTGATCAAGTGTTTGACATCTAACCCAGCTCTCAGATCCATAAGTTAAAATCGGTTTAAACACTGTCTTGTATACAGCTAATTTAGTGTTTTGGCTAATTTCTCTCTTAATCGATATAAATTTATTCAGTTGACTTCCTACCATACCAGCTTTGTTGATTCTATTGTCTATTTCCATATTTAACTTACCATCTTCACTAAAAATCGTGCCTAAGTAGCTGAAATGTTTTACTTGTTCTATAGGTTCTCCATTCACAATGAGTTGATATTTTCAATGTTTCTGCCTATTTTCATTGCCTTTGTCTTTTTAATGCTGACCTTTCCATATCTATTACAACAGTTATTCAATTTAGTCAGGGAATCTTGCAGACTTGTAGTGGATTTATTTAGAAGTATAACATCATCTGCATAAAGCAAAGAGCTAAGATTAACACCTCCAATTTTGATATCAGGTTTAATACCACTTTCCTTCATAATGTGATCCATATAGATAATGTCTAAGAGAGGGGATAATGTACATCCTTTTCTCACACCAGATTTAACATTAAACCATCTTCCTGTAGTTCCTTCAATTCTAACTGCTGACCTACAACTCAAATAAAGACTAAGTAGTGCTTGATATAATGCCCCATTGACACCATATAACTGCAGCATATTGAATAGCTTCTCTCTTGGCACCTTGTCATATGACTTTTCCAAATCGACAAAACTTAAATACAGATCTTTGTTATATTCCCATGCTTTCTCGACTATTTGTCGTAAAGTGAAGATCTGATCCTGACAGCCTCTATTTGGCCTGAATCCAGCTTGTTCTTCACCAAGCTTTTCTTCCACAATTCTTCTCGACCATTTCTCAAGTATACTTGCATAGATCTTGCCAGGAGCACTCAGTAGGGAATTACCTCTGTAATTCTCACATTCAGTTTTATTTCCCTTTTTATATAGGGGTACTATGAGAGCTCCACTTGAGTCATCTGGAATTCGTCACCTCTGTCCAGGCCTTCTGAACTATGCAGTGCAGTCACTGTATGACTTTTATATCTTCATACTTGAGCATTTCTGGTCAAATATCATCTAATCCTGCTGCCTTTCCACATTTCAGGCTTTTCATGGCTTTTTCTACTTCAAGAATGGATATGTATTCCTGACTGCATGCCTGGTCAGTGTTTTTTACTACTGTGCTGTTATCACTGCTTGTTTCATTTAGCAATTTCTCAAAGTAATTACTCTTAACTTCAAGGATATCTTTTTTCTCCTGTTTTCATGTCACCTGATAAAGGTGACATGAAAACAGGAGAAAATTTATTTTCTATTTTCTTGCCAAAGTCCTCCCATGACTTTTGTTTAGATACTTTTACACAGTGTTTAGCTTTCTTACATTTGTCTCTGTATTCTCTAAGAGCACAAGCTGACTTATTTGCAGGAACTTTTAATATGTTTTCTTCTTTTTCTTCACTGCCTCTTTAACTTAATGTGTCCACCATGGAGTTCTGATTTTTCTATCCTTACAGACAACCTCATCACATGCCTCTCTGGCTGAATCAATCAGGGTTTTCTTCAAGGTTTGCCACTGAATCTTCAAGGTTTTGTTCCGGCTCTCAAACTCTTTCATTTTTTCTTCAATCATCATTGCGTATTTTAGTCTACAGTTCACATCTGAGAGCTGCTCAACTTTTATTCTCTTTAAAACTTTCTTACATGTCATTCTTTTCAATATGAAATCCAATTTTATCCTGCTCAAGACTAAATGGTGATCACTTCCAATTTCAAATCCTCTGTACACTCTGGTGTTCTGCACCAGTGGAAAAACATCACTGTCAACAATAACATAGTCAATGAGACTTTTCTTATTCCTTGTCTCGTCTCTCCATGTGAATATGTGCACATTTTTATGTTGGAATATCGTGTTAGTAATAACCAGTCCATGTGCTGAGCAGAAATTCAACAGGTATTTGCCATTATTATTAGCTTTGCTCTTTTCTCCAAACTTTCCCAAAATATTTTTGTATGTCAGACAATCATTTCCTATTCTGCTATTTAGATCCCCAACAAGGACCAACTTTTCCTTTTTCATTGTATCAGTTGATTTTTCTAAAGCATCCAAAAATTCCTCCATTTCTACCTTAGTAGAACCTTCTGTGGGACCATAGGCACAAATAGGTGTCATTGTCCAGTTCCCCATTCTCATATTTGCCCACATCACTCTACTTGAGACTGCCTGCCATTCAAGAAGATTAGCCTAGTATTTAGTGTTGAATACTATGGCTACTCCTTCTTTTCCTTGATTGTCAATAGAAATACAATATAAATACAATATAACATTTTGAATATAAATTGAATATAAATACAATATAACATTTTGTATTTATTGCTCAGAAAGATCTCACCAGTTTGGTCTTTTTTGTTTAAGTCATCCTTATTATGTCAATCTGATACTTATCCAATTCCTCAGCTAGCTCCATTTCTTTGCCATTCAGGCTTCATATGTTGACAGTACCGATCTTGAACTCTGGTGGCATTGAGTTGGGGGTAAGTTTTAGGATTTGTTCCAGTAGTTGACTTTTTGATATTTGCCCTGCGAAAACAACGGGGGCCTTGTTTAACCAGGCAATGGCTCAGCCAGCATGAAATTCTGTCATGTTGTACCATCATTTGAAATTCTGGCCAATAAGAATACAATTTGGTAGGCTAAATCCCAAATTGCCAGCCCATCCTCATTCGTTCAGTATTCAGGTAGGTACCTAACAGGGTGCACCACGAGAAGGTGAGAACTGGACATTAGGTCAGAAGCCTTGGTAGGTTCTCTGCATTCCTTTGAAGGCTATGTGGAGGTCTCCTCTCAGTTATAGAGCTTAGAGCTTTGAATGGATTCACACCAATAACCTGCTAGTTATAGAGAAGAGACACTATACATTCCACCACAGTAACTTTTTAATTTTATATTAAAATATCTATAAAAAAATGTAACAAGTAAAGAGAAAAATGAGAAAAAAAAATTGTAGGTATAGGAGTTAATTATATTTATAGGAGTTATCCTACTGCAGTTGATGGCATATATTGTCATGTGCTTGCAATTTAATTGTTCTTATTGTGTTTATCTCTATTCAATCATACTAATGATGGCTAGGAAACCTAGTCAAATATTCTACAAATCATAAATTTTTTTTTAGAAGTGTTATTTCATTACTCTGTAATAATTTTATCATTATGTTTGTGTTCCACCTTTTATTCAAACTGCCCAATGCCACTGATGACTTAGAATTTTCAACCTGAAATATTTGGCTATTAAACATATTATTCACTCTTTTCTTTGTGAAATTATGTTAATTTGTTAAACCTTATGGTTTAACAAATTAACAGTTGCTAAAACAACTGTGCTCAGATCTGAATGAATCAGTCCCTAGGATTCGAACGGGATAAAGTAAGAGGGTACAGAGGTGGATAAAAAAATGATATTAGGACTGTACAATAATCAAACAATCGCATATGTGCCACAGTAGGAAACTATATTTATTTTACAAATATTTTGTCTTACATAATGATTACATAAAGTAATCGTAATGACTGCCTTACCATTCCAAAAGTTTGACAAATTGTTATACTATATATTATTATTAACATTTGACCTCCAATGAGTCAGAGACTCATTGTGGGAAAGTACACATTATTGTACAAACTGCTCATTCAATCATGCTTTAAACTGATTCAATGTGACACACACAGGCAATGCATTCCACTCACCGACCATTCTCCATGCAAAGAACCTACTCCTCTGCTCACACCCCCTTATACAGTTTCCAACAATGGCCTCTTGTTCTACCCCCCCCTCCCATTCTATGAAAAATCTATTCCATGTCGACCCAATTGACTAGCTTATATGTCTCAATCATATCCCCCCTCCTCTTCCTCAAGGGGGGGGGGGGATATGATTGAGATATTCACGAGGCTCTGCAGCTTACATTCTCTCAATCTGTCCTCATACTCCACATTCCAAAGACTACTGACCATCTTTGTGAATCTTCTCTGGAACACATCCTCATCACCATGTGAAAACCCGGCGACCAAATCTGTGCACAATAATCCATATGAGGCCTGATCAAGGCCTTATACAATGGTATCGTAACCTCACTATTTCTGAATGTCAGTGTCCTCTGCATCATTGCCATTATCCAATGTGATGTCTTCACAAATTGTGCAATGTGGCTCCTGAATTTCAAGTCATTGTCCACCATCATTCCTAGATCGCTCATCTCCTCTACTTCCATTCAAGTTTCCCCACCAAGTGTATACTTTGCATCCCACTGTTGTTTATCAAATCTCAAAACCTTACACTTTGAAACATTGAACTGACTGACAGTTCCGTTTACTTGTCCATTCATGCAATCTATTCAAGTCCTCTTGTAAGGCCATAACATCCACTTGACTCCATTGCTCTCTCCAGTTTTGCATCATCTGCAAACAGCTGCATATCACTAGTTAAACCCATCTCAATATCATTAACACACAAATTGAATAATGGCCCCAAAACTGACCCCTATGGCACAACACTAGTGACCTTTCTCTTTTGGTCTCTCTTTTGGAAATGATACCTATCCGAAAGCTAGTCCCTGATCCAACTCAGAAGTCTGTTATCCAATTCCATCTGATTCAATTTATTTAAGAGCTTGTCATGTGACAGTCTATCAAAAGCCTTTGCAAAATCTAAGTACACCACTGTATATGCATCTCTCCTGCCTGAGGTATTTGTCACCTTGTTATAGTACATAAGTTAATGAAACATGATCTCCTCCTTAACAAACCAATGCTGATAACCACAGGGAATACTGATGTTATCAACCTATTCCTGTATCCTACTTCTCACCTATCTCTCCAGTACCTTCACCACAACTCCAGATATACAGACCAGCCACATTTGAAGCTACAGCCTTATCACTATTTTATACAGTGGAATAATTCTACCCTCCTTCCACTCCCTTGGAACCTGTGCTGTTGTAAGACGTTTCTTAAACAGGCATGCCAATTCCCTGGAACATTCCCTTAAGATGCATGGTGATATGTCATCAAATCCTATTGCCTTATTAACATCAAGGTTATTTATTTCCTCAAATACTGCCTGCTCACTAACAATTAAACCATCCCCTCCTATGTCCTCTACATTTAATTCCTGATTCCACCCTGATCACACATATAACTTAACTTCATCTTACCATGATCATTCTTCCTTCTACTTGCCATATATCCAAAAAACTCTACAGAGTTTTTCTTTGCCTGATTTGACAATTTCTGCTCACACTCTACTTTTGAATTTTGTTTTCCTTACTGAATCCCTCTCCTAGCTTGTTCTTTATACTCTTCAAGTGAATGATTATTACCATTATTCATCTTGTACTTCCTTCAAAGCACTTTGTTTTTTCCAGGTTTCATGCTTAAGCTTCACATTCATTCATTTTACACCTACCTTATTCAGCCTTTTGGCCTCTGGAATACATTCACAATTGATGCTGTTATGTTTTTCTTTGTCAGTTCTCATGTAGCATTTATTTCCTTACTGCTCAACTCCACATTCCATGTTACAGCTCCAAGCTGTCTCCTAAGCTTGTCATAATCACCAGCCTTATAATTCCACAATATATCCTTTCCTCACAAAAGTCTGCATATGACTAGTCACAACACAGGTGATTACTTCATAACCACTTTCACCAACTGGAGGAAAGTGTGAAACCCCCTCTCACAATTATATCCTCTGATGAAATGATCAGATCTAGAACTTTCAATCCTCACGTGCCCTTCTTTACGTGCTGCCTGAGATAGTATCTCTCAAGAACTCGAGAAATTCATTTTCCTTATTCCCAAATGATATCTCTTCATTCCAATCTATGCTGCCATAATTAAAATTAGCCATAATAATTACCCTTCCTTTGATCACTAATCCAAATTGTTTATAAATTTCTTCATCACCACCCTCCACATTTCTAGGCCTATAACAACATCCAACTAAATATGTCTTCGTCTCAACCTCCATGTTATACCACAATGCCTCATAACCATTGCACTATTTCCTCCTTTCATGTCTACCTCATGTGAACTTAATTCCCCTGCTATCATCAGAAGCACTTCCCCCTCCCTTCTTGTCCTTTCTATCCTCATTAAAAATATTGCATCGTTCCATTTCTATTCCTGTTATAATATCATCTTCATTCAACCATGTTACCCTTATTTCAATGATTTTGGGGCAAATAAACTCAATCACTGAAACCATTTCATCCCCCTTATTTCTGATACTTCTAACATTTGTAAACAAACAGCAGTTCATTCTTAGGTCTATAGCCAGTCCTATCCAAGCCATGTGTTGGTTGTGATTTCCCTACCACACCTGCCCAATCACCTTTATCACCACATATATCTGCTCAGTTTCAACTTCCCCACCCACATTGCAATATACTCCATCTTCACACACACACATTCACTGCCACTTTCAACATCCACTCTACCTATGCCATGTCTCTATGTCTACCCACGCTCATCCCATTTCCCTGTTTCTCTTGCATTCCTGTTCCCTCTTCATCTCTCACATTACTACTGTTTCCTCTGCCAAGCACTTCTGTCCCTTGAGTACCACTCTCCTGATTTTTCCCTTTATCTCTTTCTTCTGATCTCTTGCATGCATCATATGCTGTACTTTCATTCAGCAAGTACAGTATCAAAATTTAAATACAAAATTATAATAATTAATATAATTATCATTTCAGCCAAATAGTTTTAACTTAACAAACATGCATAACGTACTCATGATGATTGCCTTATCATTCCAAAAGTTTGGGAAATTGTTATACTCGATTGTGTTATTATATTATAATAATTAATTTAATTACTTATCATTTCAGTCCAATAGTTTTCACTTAACATGCAACTACTAGTATAGGATTCATATTTGGCACATGCACTGTTCTAATGTTCAAATTCCTTACCTTTGTTCTTCCATCTTACTCATGATGTCTTATGATACATAAGATGAAATATTTTTAAAATAAATATAATATTCTACTGTGATGCACATGTGAATGTTTAATTATGGAAACTCTACAGGTCTCTCTATACAAGAAAGGACTGTACAATGCTATTTATGAGGACTACCTGGGAGCATTCAGAGTTTGACAAATAGAAGACAAAGGCAAATATGATTGAGATAATTAAGCCATTGAACGGTTATTATCAAATTAACACTGAGGAAATTTTTCATATGGTAGAATGAAAGGAAGGAACAAGGGCAAGAAACTATCTCCTGAAGAGTTGAAAAAGTTGAAAATTTTTTGCATGGAGGAATGGCAGGAGCATGGAATGCATTGTCTGAGAGAGTGGTGAAAGGACAAATGGTGAATGAGTTTAAGGATTATTATTATTATTATTTAGGCCTCCAAGGAGTCAAAAGACTCATCGGCAGAGGTCCTTCCTAGGAAACACAAATCTATCCAGACTCAGAGTGGGAGGTCCCTCCTAGGAAACACAAATCTATCCAGACTCAGAATGGGAGGTCCCTCCTAGGAAACACAAAGTCTATCATACCACTCCTTAAACTCATCGACTGTTCTTGCTCTCACCACTCTATCAGGCAATGCATTCCACTCCTTACCTTCTTGCTCACAGTTTCCTTTCGTAACTTCCAGGGATGGCCCTTGTCATCACTCCTTCCCGCTGTTCAACCAAGCGAAAGAATTCCCCCAGTGTCAACCCTGTAACCACTTCTCAATAGTTTAAAAGTCTCAATCATATCACCTCTCCTTCTTCTATCCACCAAACTCTGCAGTCCACATTCCTTCAGCCGATCCTCATAACTAACATTGTATAGTCTTGAAACCATCTTTGTTATCCGCCTCTGTACCCTTTTCACAGTTAATTTATCCCCTTCAAATCCTGGGGACCAAATCTGAGAACAATAGTCTAAGTGTGGTCTGATCAGGGTCTTATACAATGGAATGATAACTCTTTTATCTCTGCAGGTCAGCATCCTTCTCATTATTGCAGCAATCCTCTGTGTTACCTTCACCACCTTTGCAATATGTCCCCTGAATTTCAGGTTTCTATCGATCATCAACCCCAGATCTCTTGTCTCCCTACTTCCTCCAGTATAGCTCCTCCAATAGAGTATGCAGTGTCCCAAACCTCAAGACCTTACATTTTGCTGCATTAAACCGACACCTCTAGTCATTTGCTCATCTATCTAGCTTATTCAAATCCTCTTGCAGGGCTACCATATCTGCACTATTACTAATAACCCTTCCCAGCTTCACATCATCTGCAAACAACTGAATATCCCCCTGCAATCCACTGACAATGTCATTGATATAAAGGTTAAACAATATAGGTCCCAGTACCGAGACCTGTGGGACCCCGCTTGTAACCCTCTGCTCCCTAAAACTGCCCCACCATACACAACTCTCTGATACCTATCAGACAGCCAATCCTGAATCCAGTTGATCAACCTGACATCCAAACCCATGTGCTGCAACTTAAATATCAGCTTATCATGTGAAACCCTGTCACATGCCTCCACTAAATCCAAGAAAATAGCAGTATATGCCTTTCTCTCATATTATTAAAACAAGTGCTCTTATTTTAATAATATGCTAGCCTTTTATAATAAAGTTAACAAGAGCAGCATATTATTAAAACTAGAGCACTCCTTAACAGATAACATTACCCTCATCTGCCCAATGTTGTATAAGGTCCCTAACTAATTTCTCCAACATCTTAACTACTGATGACACACAAACTGGCCTATAATTATAAACTTCCAGTCTGCTACTGCCCTTATGCAATGGTACTATCTTACCTTATCTAGAGTAGTAAAACAGACTTTGTATTGATCAGCTTGATCTTCACAATGAGTCTTGTGACTGCATAGTAGTCAAGAAAATAATAATAAAAATAACATTATGGCCATGACAAAGTGGAATTAATGGCAGAACAATATTAAAAACCATATCAGCAAGGAATCCGATATTGTTAGCATTCCAGAATGTGTGAGAAATGCTAACCTAAGGTAGTATGGCCCACTTAAACAGAATGAGTAAGGTTAGCAAAACCCAAATATAGTTGCAGGGTTTTTCATCCTGCAAGACAGGCAAATTGACTAGACCATACACAATTTACAGACATAATACACTGAAGCAGCAATACTTCTACACAACCAACATACACATTAACATATTTCAACTTCTACTGTTATGCATCATTCTTTAAAAAAAATTGTTTGAATGTATATTAGTGGCATTAATGTTAAGCATTTCTAAAAAAGAATCATATAAGCGGAGCAATTTGTAGCAACTGGGTAAGTCTTCATCTAATCTATGAATCACTTAATGCCACTATGAACATCCAAGATATTGTTCTTTTAAGAAAGCAAAATACCTGGGAGTATCCCACACTTTTTTTTTTTTTACCTAAAGCAAGCTACAACAATGAGAAAATTATGAAAATACTTAGTTACATTATATGCAGTTATACATGTCAGTGTAGATATTTGTAAGAAATTATTGAACTGTTCTGCGGATAAATGCCTTATGAAATGATTCATGCACCTCAAATTTTCTTCATGCAGATAACCTATAAAAGTGCATGTATGATATATTTTGCTACTTTGTATTCACCCAAACCTAGCAATGGGTCTTGAAGTCTGACAGGTTTCAAAATCATAAAAATAACTTGGACATCATTAACCATTACTTTCTATTTGAAAATAACTTCTTTAAAGAAAAATATGGAACAGTACCTGAAATTCTTTTCCATATAACATAATTTCATATTCCTTTAATATCTTTTTGTGTAATATTTTAAATTTTAAACCTGTGAACAATCGGTTGTGTACTATTAGAGTTAAGGGACGTTTTCAAAATGTGTCTATCGTGAACTGTTATGCGCCTACTGAAGAGAGCTTGGAGGAAGCTAAAGGTTGTTTCTACGAAGTGCTTGAGCGTACTTGTAATAATCTACCGTCCTATGACATTAAGCTAGTGGTGGGAGATTTCAACGCGAAGCTGGGGAGAGAGCATGTGTGGCGCCCTTTCGTGGGTAGTGAGAACCTACATGAGGAGTACAATGATAACGTGATCCGACTTGCGAGTTTTGCTGCTGCTATGGGATGCTTTGTAAAGAGCACTATGTTTGCGCATAAAGATGTCCACAAACAGACCTGGAGATCGCCGGACAGTAGAACAGCTAACTAAATAGACCATGTACTAGTGTATCGATGTCACCACAGCTCCATCTCAGATGATGTGAGAAGTTTCAGAGGAGCAAATGGAGATAGCGACCACTATCTGGTAGCCTACGATTTCAGGCATAGAATTGCATTTCAGAAGCCCGCATGTCCTACCATACGATCAGCATGGAACCTGGACAAGTTGAAAAAAGCAGAAGGCAAGCGGGCTTTCCAGTTAGAGTTGCAGAATCGTTTTGGAGAGTTACAGGAGGAAGAGGATGAACCGGATGGGATGCAGTACACCATCAAAAATACGGTCGCGTTAGCTGCCTCGAAAACTGTGGGAAAGAGAAAGAGAAGGAGAAAAGCATGGTTTAATAGACAATGTGAAGAAGCTGCAGCGAAACGAAGGGAAGCACTACTGAACTACCTAGCGGATATCAGGAAGAAAGCTGCATATCAGAGGGTGAAAAGAGTGGTGAATACATGTCTATGCAGGGAAAAGCGGAAGCATCTTAATGAGAAGGTGGCTAGTATAGAGAGAAATAGGGTGACGAATAATGGACGGGAGATGTACCGGACGATCAAAGCCATGCGAGGTGCCCAGACACAAGTGGCAACCATAAGAGATGAGAGTGGAAATCTATTAACAAACTCAAAAGATGCTCTCACTCAGTGGCGTAGATATTTTGCGAACTTGCTGAATGTCAATGCTGGAACATCAATATCGGAGGATTATACTCCTTATCAAACTGCTGAGCTATTTATTGAAAAGTCGACATTTAGTGAGATTACTCGTGCTATCCGCATGCTGAAAAATAATAAGGCTCCAGGAGTGGACTGCATACCGGAGGAGCTCCTGAAGAATGGTGGGGGCATCCTGCTGGAGCAGCTGCTCATCTTGATGATCTGGTGAGCGGAAAAACAGCTGCCGGACGAGTGGAAGGAGTCGCTAATCATCCCCAGTATATAAGAAAGGAGATAAGACTCAATGCGACAACTATAGGGGCATCTCACTGCTGTCGACTGGCTACAAGGTGCTGTCTAACATCATGCTAATGCGCCTCACCATATGCAGAAGAGTGCCTTGGTGACTACCAGACAGGCTTCAGGAGGAACCGTTCCACAATAGACCAACTCTTCACGCTGCGCCAAGTTTTTGAAAAGTGCTGGGAATATAACCGGGAAGTTCATAATATTTTCATAGTCTTTTCTAAAGCCTATGACTCAATGATATGCCCAAAAATATGGCAGGGGTTAGAAGAGCTGGGAATTCCTCGAAAACTCTGAAAAATGGCGCAGGTGTGTGTAGCTGGTTCGAGAGCAAGAGTAAAAGCAGAAGGTGACCTTTCGGACCTGTTTCAAGTACAGACCAATGTGAAGCAGGGTGATGAGCTTTCTCCGATTCTCTTCAATCTAGTGTTGGAAAAAGTAATTAGAAACATACAGCAAGTGGCAGGTGGAGTCGACATGGGGGTGCAAGTTAGGATTCTTGGCTACGCTGACAACCTGAACGTCATGGCGCATCAATGGGATGACGTGGTGGAATTGGTTACTGCTATTGAAGAAGCTGCAGAAAAAGTTGGCCTGAAAATAAATGCCAAGAAGACAAAATACCTTTTTATGAGTCGCCATGCTGCTCAAGCTCCAGAGGGAGCTGCACAGTTTGAGAGGGTGAAGGTATTTAGGTACTTGGGTTCTTTCGTGACTGAAGACAACAAAGTTGAGGCTGATGTCCAGAGTCGGGTAAATGCTGCAAATGTGGCCTATTATCAGGTGCATCCCCTTTATTCCTTGCGCTTGCTGTCTTGGACTACAAAGGTGGGACTATACAAGACTTTGATCAGGCCTGTTCTCCTCTACAGTGCTGAAGCATGGACTCTCACTGCAAGACAAGCCGATCACCTAAGAGTATTCGAGAATAAGATGCTACGACATATCTATGGAGGCGTCATGGCAGACGGTGTCTGGAGGAGGCGGTCCAATGCTGCCATACACGCTTTATACAACTCGGCAGATGTCTTGATGGAGCTGTGAGCCCGGCATCTTCAGTGGCTGGGGCACACCTGTACCATATGGGCCCCGAAAGGACTGTGAGACAAGCGTGGGAGGCCTGACCCCAATCAGGGATGCTGCCAGGGAGACCGAGAAAGAGATGGATGGATCAGGAGAAGGAAGACCTGCAGGCTGTCGGGCTGGAGACCAGAACGTGGTGGACAGTCGCAGAGGACCGTGCCCAGTGGCGACATGTGGTGCTTGAGGCCAAAAGTCCCCCCCGGGCTGATAGTGCCTGGCTAATGTAATGTTTAATATCAGTATTCAAGCATTACTTACTTTAATTACTTAAATTTAATGTTAATTATTAACCTTTCAATTTTATTTTGGTTGATTTCATTGATTAAACAACAATTGATTCTGCTTCAGCAATATTTTTGTCATAACAGTAATTACTATTTTGGATTTAAACAGGAAATACTTTCAATAATTTTAGCCGTGTAGGCCAAGAATAATCATATTTGGCATATTATTTTTGTAAAAATAAATAAGCTCTTAAGAGAACAGATAAACTTATCAAATAGCAGCCAAATAGAGACTGGTCGATAATACAGATATTTACCTTTCAATAAATCATATAATAAGGATCTGTTTGGTTTGGTTTTGAGTTTTGCTGATCAAGAGAAAGCATATAAGATATTAAGGAAAACCTGTTACAAACAGTAAACTGTATGATATAAATAGAACCTGTACAGAGCAATACACAACTTATACTTAACTTGCAAATCAGCAGTTAGAATTGAAAGATGTATAGGAATGTGGTTTGATATTCAATTAGGATAAGCAGAAACAGAATGAACCTGTCTCCACTGTATGGGCAGTAAATAAAGTAGCATCAAATAAGCCATTAAATTAGCAAATATTAAACTTAATTCTCTACTCAAAACATATCATATTACCCTCTTAAATCTGTCTACTACAACAAGTCTTCAGTCAAATAATTTTTATAGCAATTTGGCAGGAAAATCACTAATAATAACAAAACTGAAACCACCAACCAAATGTATTCTCTATAGTGATCCTATAAAATTTACACATTTTTTGTTATACACACAGTTTGCAAGGAGGTGTAAAATTACATATGGAAATAGATAATACAATAAGTAAGACTATATGGCTGGAAACTATTTGAATAAATTTATATGAAACAAACAAGAAATGAACCAAAACACTAAGTTAGCAGTATTATTATTATTATTTGAGACCTCCTGGGAGTCCAAAGACTCATCGAGGGAGGGCACCTGCTCTACAACTTTGTCTCCACCACTCAATCCACCAACTGACCGCAACTACACCAACGGCATCTATCGCCAACCACCATCACTACTATTTCCACAGACAATCACAAACATCTATGCCCATGGCTGGATTCGAACCCGCAGCAATTTGGCTGAAGAATGGATATGCTAACCACTCGGTTAGCATATCCACTAACTGGCAATAATTGTATACAAGACATTATTATCTAATTTTTACAGATCTGACAAATGGGTTAAATAAAATAGTTAATCAAAGAATGGAGACCACCAACTGAGTCTGAGGAATATTAGGCATGCAGAGATGGCATGCCAGGGTGAAAGAAATTAACAATAAAGATATTAGAAAATACCTTAGTGCTGTTAATACTCAAGAACATATAAGCAGGTCTAATTTTAGATACTATAGTCACTCAAACTTAGCACCTCCATAGCACAATTGGAAGAACAGAACATTGCAACCTTTGATTGGAAAACACAAATTTTTGAAATGATGAGAGGAATCTTTATAGAGTTTCAATTAAATTTATTCAATTGAAGGCAAGCCAGCCAATCACAAACAGAAGTAGTAGGGCTTTTATTCCCCCAAACTCAGTTATTTATCCTCTACAAGGGTGGTCTGAAAAGTTCTTGGCCTCAACCATAGATGGCAACACCATCGGCAAGAGATTTTTTTTTCTAAGTTGGTACATCTATCGTAAGTATCCATGTGAAATTGCAAGTCATTCTATCAAGTAGTTTGTTTTCTATAGCTGTCTGAAGCAAAAGTGTTGTCTGTATCCCTTGAAATGGATAAAATTGAATATCTGCAGTTATAAAATTCTTTGTAAAAGAAGATTTAACACCAAAAGAAATTCGTTCAAAGTTCATAAAAGTTTATGGGCAAGCTTCTCCTTCGTTTCTGACAATTAAGAAATGGGCTGCCGAATTTAAATGTGGTCATACCAGCCTTGAAGATGATCCATGTGAAGGATGTCCAAAAAGTGTAACAACATGAGAAATCATTGATCGAGTACACAATATGGTATTGGATGACGGGCGAGTCAAAGTGCATGAAATTGCTGAGACTATAGGCATTTCAAAAGAACATGTAGGATATATTATAGGATATATAGCCAGCAAAGGTTGGTAGATTGGTAGAGCCTCTGCTACTAATGGCTCAGCAAAAAAGTTAAGCAAGTTTTAGCGCGGTTAGTAGTTGGAAGGGGTTCAATCGTTCGATGCTGTTGGCACACTCTCCCTCAATGAGTCTTTGGACTCCCTGGAGGTGTCACATAATAATAAAAATATTTTGCATGAAGAATTGCAAATGAAAAAGCTTTGTGCAAGATGGGTGCTGCGCTTCCTCACAGCAGATCAAAAACGCACTCGCATGAAAATCTCTGAACAGTGCTTGGAGCGTTTTAACAAGAATAAAATGATTTTGTGAGTCAATTTATTACTGCGGATGAGACTTGGATTCACCATTGCACACCAGAATCCAAACAGCAGTGAAAACAGTGCACAGAAGCCGGTTTTTAGCACCAAAGTCAGTGTTTTGACTTTGGACATCGGTGTTTTGGGATGATGAAAGCATTTTGTTTATTAATTATCTTGAAAAGGATAAAACAATAACCAGGGAATATTATTCTGATCTTTTAACCAGACTAGATGAAAAAAATTCATGAGAAAAGACTAAGTTTGCAGAAGAAAAAAAATCATCTTTCATCAAGACAAGCTACTGCCCACAAAAGTGTTTTGGCAATGGGAAAATTAAGGGATCTGCACTATGAGTTGTTGGAACATCCATCCTATTCCCCAGATTTGGCTCCCTCTGACTTCTATCTCTTCCCAACACTAAAACTCTTCCTTGCTGGTCAGCATTTTTCTTTGAATCAAGAGGTGATTGCAGCTGTAGAAGAATATTTTACAGATCTTACTGAGAACCACTACAGGGACGGGATAATGGCGCTGGAGCATCGCTGGAATAAATGTATTAGTCTTAAGGGAGATTATGTTGAAAAATAAAAATAATTTTGAAATTATAAATTCATTTTTTCATTGTTAGGCCAAGAACTTTTCAGACCATCCTCTTATATAGGCATATTGGTCAAGAAAACACACAACTTATAGACAAAAAAAAAAACTATCGGTGGCAGACACTAGATAGTGCTGTATTGATGGCTGCAGTGAAGGATTAAGTAGAGATGGCAAATTGTATGTAGTGGAGTACTGGGCCCTCCCATAATAAGTCCTTATAGGTGTCACATAATAATAAATAAATTTTAAAAATTGGGGATGAAATATTAGTAAAACAAGCAAAAATTACAAAGAAAAAAGGATTCAGCAAAGACTAAAATATGGAGAGCAGCGGCATAGCTAGGGGGGGTGCAGAGGGGGCAGTCTTCCCACGGGCTGCACTTTGAACCTTTTTGAACTTTTGCAGTTAATTCTAAAATACAGTCTCGAGAACTCATTTCCACATATTGTAATACTACT
Organism: Typopeltis vanoorti; assembly: GCF_054136105.1. Classification (NCBI taxonomy): domain Eukaryota; kingdom Metazoa; phylum Arthropoda; class Arachnida; order Uropygi; family Thelyphonidae; genus Typopeltis; species Typopeltis vanoorti. The sequence goes on from NC_143571.1 coordinate 80,783,658, forward strand.
GTGAATTTTCCTCACAATTGCTGTAACTGTTGCTAGTTGTGAGAGGAGTTTTTCTAAATAAAACTGATTAAGAATTACCTACATTACTATGAAATATACTTCTCCAGTGTCATCGACGATTTTGCTACAGAAAAGCAAGAAAAATAACATTTTAGAATGTTGAAATTAAAGTTTCACCTAAAAAATAAATATAGTGTTTTAATTTATTTCCCTATATGTCGTTTTGACTTTTTGTAGTATTTTTGTTGTTTATTGAGAGGGGTAGCAAAATCTCTAGCTACACCACTGATGGAGATGCTGATGATGTACTTTGGAGTGCTCTTTAGAACAGTTAAAATGCAAGAGGTGATCATATTGGACACATGATAGATAGCCCAGTTGGGAAGAAAGTTACTGATAAGAATCTATTATCTGGTCCATCATTTGTAGATATGTACTAAAAAATAATCATTTGAAATGCATTTAATTCACTTTTTTATCAGTGCCATGACTACCCTACTGTGATGGCGAGAGCTTTGGATGAGGTCCTTTTTAAGAACATGTTGCTTTACATAATGCTCTTCTTGAAAAGAGTCCACTAAAGTTCTCAAGGTATCCTCTGAAGGACTGTCGAGAGACCATAAAAACGGCAATTATTGTCAATTCTTAAATGTGCATGTAAAATATGGTAAATGTCGTCAAACAAAGTAATTCCCTAAGAATAAAGTAATCAATAAATGGATGCTCTGCCCGTTTAATTTCACCGTGGCGAATGAACATATTTGAATGAAATTTGTCATTTATGGAAATAAATCATAATATCATCCTAGTGGACAAACCTAAACTCATATAATCATACGGAGTAGTTAAACCATTGAACACAAACTTGTTTCATATTAAGTGCTTTCATACGAAGGGTGCAGAATGGGAAATCATAATATTCATTTATTATGTTGTTGTTGTATTTTTAATTGTGATCATGAAATCCCAGATGTCTTGGGTAATAATAATAATCTTTGACAACTTAAAATATTCACAGACTGCTGAAATCGAAAAAAAAAAATGCAGCGGCTAATTCCTACCGTATCTTCGCTGCTAAAAGACACAACGTGCTTCACTTTTATAACAGGCATCTTTAGTTACCACATAAATGAAAATAAATATATGCACTATTTCCATGAATCAGTTAACGTTATTTTTTGGTGTGCTAGATTGATTCACACAAACATAAGACACATCGCATCATTCTTCGTAACCTCTAAAAACCGCGGTAACAATTTTCCGTTTTTTTTTTGTTTTTTTTACCACACGCCCTCCCGTGACGTGGAAGCACAACATAAATAAGGAGCTTTTACCCTATCAATGAAGAGTTTGCAGCTAAAAAATGTTAACAGGTAAAAAATAAAAAATAAATTACTTCAAGGAAATGTTAAATGATATGTGAGGGAGAAAAAATATTAGAAGCAATCGGTATAACTATATAAAGAAATCTCTAATGCGAGATTGCAACAGAAAAGATGAGCTAGAGAAAGGGTTGCGAGTGCAATTTTAATTGAGTACGAACTTGAAGTGGAGCCGTGGTGCAAATATCATAATTATGGAACCGAAAGTAGTCATGTAAGCTTAAAATTCTGCTAACAAATGAAATATGTCAGATTCATAGAGTCTGAACATTGATGATCAAGCTCATTAAGAGTACAAAGTGCAGTTAAGAGGGGCGTGATGATCAAGCTCATTAAGAGCACAAAGTACAGGTAAGAAGAGTGACGAGCATGGTGAGTTAGGTAAAACCATACGTCGTTGTTTGGAAATATGGTCGAAGAAACTACGTTGATAATTCCTTATAAACTCTATAAAAATCTTTTTGACTTTAAAAGACCTTTATGAACTTTATCTTTTTTGAAATGCTTATAAAGGTCTCATCCTGGACGAAATTTGAACCCAGGTCTCTCTTACCAAAGAGTGTTGTCTTTAGTGACTAAGCTACAGAAGCTTGGCAAAATCAGATTAATAGAGAAAATTAAGTGAGCAGGCCAAAGGTAATACGAATTTGTTTAGTATAAGGGAAGCAAAAAAAAAAAAAAAAACGATCATGGAAAGGAAAATTTTAATTGAATAAAGATGACCATAAAGTGAAAAAAAATATATATATATATATAGAAGAAAAATCTTAAATTATATAGAAGAAATAGTTGAATTACTGAAAGATCACTTATCCAGGTGAAAGTAATCCAGTAACTGATGTCACAGGATGAGAATACAGGTGGGCGAACTGAAGATGCTTACGATATTACAATAATATCAATGCGAAAATGGCCATGGGATAACAGTTCAGGTATCGCTAGAAAGTGGCCTTGACAAGGCTGTGTAATTTAAGTCTCAGCACTGGCAAAGTTTCGGGGAGGGGGGGGCTAGAAGGTGGGAAGTATTTTAAATTACATAAGCGGAGGCTCCGTGACAAAGGTTGCAAATTATACACTTCTAGCATCTCAGCAGTTGTCTAAGGTTACAGGAAAAAAACTTCGTCAGGATTAGAATTCACAAATGGATATATATGAATACTATACTCAAGGCAGGACAGCATACGTTGTGAGGAGGCGTCTGCTCCTAATAATTTCCTCTGAGGTTCTATAATAAATTGAAAGCCGATTTGAAAATGGTCACACCATGATACTGATAGATTTCCCAAATGCATTTGACAGGATAATATAAAGAATTCCAGTAAGTAAAATGGAACAAATATGGATTGATATGGTAACATGAATAACAGAATTTCTGAGAGACAGTCAGACATCAAAGGGTAATAAATAACAAATCAGAATCAAAGGAAAGACAAGTTAGTAGTGCGGTACAGGGTTCTCTGTCCTTCTCTAATACATTTTTTATTTTCCTCGAAAGTTGTGGGAATTATTTTAGTCCTAACTAATGGAAATCAGGAAACCAGCTACCACCTCAAAAGTCAATGAAGCATTGTCTATCTATGGTTATACAAGCATTAAGATTAGAGGACAGCAATAAAAAAAAATGTTCAGCCATTTCGTGATCTCTAAAATCCTAATGCTCGTATTATCTTTGAAAGAGTACAAGTTCTATGGTCGCCTTATTTAAAATATGCCAGATAGGAATTCCTGGGTTTCCGAAAGGGGAAAAATAAGAAAAGAAAACTATTTGCCTGCACTAGAGAAAGAAGCTCTATTTAATTTTTATATGAATGACTGGGTTGAAGGAGAAAATTTGAAGTAGAAATCCACTTATTTGCTGATGATGCTAAATTGGGGAGAGCAGTAGTAAATGAAAACGATCTAGAGTATAGGTTCTTAAACTATTTTTTATCCGTAACCCATTCTAAATAATCATGCAATCAGTATCATCATGCTTGACAACGCTTATATTTTTTTATATATGATCCACACACGAAAGGACACAAGACCATTAGCACATTAGATCCACGTGTAGGTAAAAGGAGTAGAAGAAAGAAGGAATCTGTTCACATTTTGCTTAAATAGCTGAGGGTTGTAATCTTTGGGAAAGGTAAAGTGGGGGAGAGTGTTTGAAAGGTCATAAGTAGATGGAGTGAAAATTAAGGTAGTGAAGTTGGTTCGGTGAGTTTCGAGATAGACTGTAAAAGGGTTTCAGGGAGCAGTTGCTCTTGTATTAATGATTTTTGAGGAGAGTGGAGGAATAATAGTGGCCAATTCACCAGAGCAAGTCCCTGAAAGTAACTGTACTCGTACAGGTAGATATTGAACGTCTGTGTGTGAAAGAGAAAGATAATTAATTAACCGGACTGCCCTCCTCCTGACAGAATCTAGTACTGTTAGAGAGAAGTTTGGTTCACCACCCTAAATATGTGAGCAACATTCCATGAATGGGCGAATCTAAGCTATGTATAGGGTTAGAAGCTGTGAAGGTGTGAAGTAGTGTCTTGCGAAAAAGTAAACTAAGTTTTGTAGCAGTTGCAGAACTATAGTTGAAATATGGTAATGCCAGGAAAGACTGGAGGTGCAAGTCAGTTCAAGAAGAGAAATCTGATCGTGTTTGGATATCTCATTATTACTGAAGGTAATTGAAAGGGGGGTGAGATATTTCATGCGAGAGATCAGCAGAACTCGGTTAGGGAGGCATTGAAGTTTTCAAGGTTGTCCTTGCCTACTGGGATACAGTTTGGAGATCTGAGTTCAGGTCTTTGGTCGTCGTAGATCTCGAGGATTGTAATACTTGAACACTACAAGGTTCATTTAATGAAAAGGAGAAATGGACTGCACTATCATCAGCAAAGCTATGAATATGATTAGAAGTGTGTGATGGTAGATCATTTATATACAAAAGGAAGAGAGTGGGTGAAAAAACAGAACCCTGGGGTGCTCCTACAATGGTGGGTAAATCTCAGGAAAGGAAACCTTCCACCTGGCATGTAGTAAGCGATCAGTGAGAAAGTTAGCGATCCAGTTACAGAGTGAGGAAGACAGACCATAGGATGGCAGTTTATTAAGCAGTCCTCTGTGCCAAACTCGATTAAATGCCTTTGAAATGTCGAGGTCAACTACGTTAGTTTCTTCAAATTTCTCCATGTCCTGAGCCCACTTATGGGTAGTGTTAACTGTTAACTTAAATGGCGAGATGGACGTCAATCCCTTGGATTTTTATCCCTTCATCGCTAGATTGTGATTATTGATAAAGAGAAACTTTTGAGCGCGTGGCTCGCCCGAATTAGGGCTGTGTAGAATCGTTTGAAGCGATGATCAGAGCTGCCTTCGGGCGTTGGTGTATCCATCTCTCGTTTTCATCATAATTTGATGCATCACGAATGAGTTGGTCGGATGGAGTGATGCCTGGGCGAAGTACTTGGCAGAAGTCTGGTTGAGATACAAAGGTATATCCGGCATGTTTCCGTCTTGGTGGAGGAGAGCATTCCTCTCCTCCACCAAGAAACTCCACTAACAAACCACGGGGCATCGAAGATCATTCGGAGGCATTTATTTTGTAGTACCTGTAGTCTTTTGATGTTGCTGGGGGAGGTGTGGCTCCATGCCGGCGATTCGTACGTTAGTATGGGTCTGATGATTGTTTTGTATATTGTTAGTTTGTTTTCTGTACTAACTTTGCTTCTTCGGTTGAGTAGCGGGTAGAGTTGAGCTATTGCTGAGTTGGCTTTGTTGCAGGCATGTGAGGTGTGGGGGTTGAAGCTGAGTCAGTTATCCAGTTTGATTCCCAGGTATTTTACTTCTTTTTGCCATGGGATATCAGTGTTGAACATCGTGACTGCTCCGTGGTGGGTTGCTTTCCTTCTTGTAAAGAGCATGGCCCTGCTCTTGTCGGCGTTGACATCTATCCTCCATTTCTGAAACCATTCTTCAAGATTTGTTGCCGCGTCTTGTAGTCGTTGTGTGGCTAAGTGTGGCCTGAGTGATTTGGTCAGTATTGCCATGTCGTCTGCATAGAAAGCTAAGGTGGTTGATGCTGTGTTTGGTATGTCCGAGATGAAAATGTTGAAGAGTAGCGGCGATGGGTTGGAGCCTTGCGGGATACCTGCTGTGATGCTTCTCATGGAGGATCTGAGGCCACGTAGCTTAACTTGAAATTTCCGGACTTTCAGATAGGATTCTACGATTTTGGCGAGGTTAAGTGGGTATTTTGCAGCTATTAGTTTGCGGATGAGGCCTTTGTGGTATACTTTGTCAAAGGCTTTCGCCACATCCAGGAAGATTGCACCTGTGTGTTGTTTCCAGTTGTATCCAGTAGTTATGAATTCTATAAGTCTGTGGACCTGTTATGTTGTGTAGTGGCCTTTGCGAAATCCGAATTGTTCCTTTGGGATTAGGTCGATCTTGTCCGTTTCGTTTTGTAGGCGGTTCAGAATTATCTTTTCCGCGACTTTTCCAAGATTTGATAGGAGGCTGATAGGTGTGTAGTTCTGGGGAAATCGAGGTGCTTTACCGGGTTTGTGGATGAGGATTACATCTGCCCGTTTCCAGCGAGTGGGGAAGTAGTTGAGTCTTAGCATCGCGTTGATGATCGCCACTAGATGCATAACTGTTTTATGGGGGAGTGCTTTTATGGTTTGGTTTGAAATCTCGTCAGGACCTGGGGCCTTTCTGTTGTTGAGGCTCTTGATGATTTCTTGGCTTCCTTTTGTGTAGCGTAGTTTGTGCTTTCTTGGCTGCTAGTTGGATGGAGTGCACAGCGGACATGCCTGTGTATTTTTTCAATGAAGTGCAAGTCCGCATGAGCATAGTTTGGGCTGAATTGCAGTTCCAGGGCGTCCGCGAAGGCTTCTGCTTTCTAGTCGTCTCGGTAAGCCATGCCCCTTTCTCTCTGGATTGGCTGAATGTTGGGGCGGTCGCTGCGAAGGGCTTTAGTCATTTTACATAATGAATTCTCTTTGGTGTTTAAGGAGCTCATCTTCTCCCACAGCTAGTTCTTGTGATCTTTGATCGCATATCGGACTAGGTTTGTTGCCCTGTTTAGCTCTTGTCTATCCTGGGGGAGGGGAATAGTTTTGTATGGTAACCGCGTCTGATCATGTGTTTGCTGCGGATGAGCTTTAGAATCTCTTCTGGGAGCAGGTTGGCTTGAGCTGGAGTGGTAACGGTGGAAGCTGGCAAGGCCAGCTTGGATTGTGCTTTCCAGTTTTCTGATCGCTGTATCTATTTCCTTAGGTGAGGAGATGGTTGTAACGGGTCCTGTGAGGTTGCAGAGAGTAGCGTTCAGCTTTTTGAAATTTGTGAAGGACTGCCTGGGGATGATTTCTGTTTCCCCGCCTAGGCTTAGTAGTACCAGATTGTGGTCGGAGCTAAGATCATTGACTACCTGTAACTGGAATTGGTGCGAAGTGTTTATAAAAATGGCTATATCCAGCACATCAGGTCTTCCCAGCGGTCCGTAGTGTGTTGGTTCGGCGGGACCTGCTATGATTTCTTGTCATAGCGAACGTGTGTAGGCTCTTCCCGTTGTTGTTGGAGTTCCTACTGTTCCATGGAGAATGTTTTGCGTTTAGGTCTCCTGCCACAATTGTTGCTTCGTTTGTGTCGAGGAGCTGGGAGAGATCCGAGGTTAGTAGTGGTTTGCCTGGAGGGTTGTAGACTGAATATAGCTTTAGGTTACCTGCATTGTTGGTGTGTATCTCAATTCCAGTTTCTTCCAGGTGTGTAGTCGTTGTCTTCTTGATCTCGTTGTATCTTATGTCTTTTTTGACAAAGATAGCCGTTCCTCCTCCTCTGGCATTGAGTCTGTCATTCCTAAGTAGTGCGTGGTTCCTTAGTTTGGGGTTGTCGCAGAACCGAAGGTGCGTCTCGTTGATTAAGAGGATGTCTATTCTATGTCTTGCTGTAAATTATTGTAGTTCCAGGAGTTTGTTGTTTAGGCCGTTGGCATTCCAAAGTGCGATCTGTATGAAGTTGTTCGAACCAGGTGCATTAATCATTGCTTATTTCCAGGTGTGTTATTCATTCACTACCTTGTGGGTAGTGAAAGCAAGACGTTCAACTGTATATGGAGAGTGGATAAATCCATACACTGATTAGTTGATATGTCTCTAGGTGGTTCAAAATGTGGTTGCTGATTACCTTCTCTATAATTTTAAAGAGAACAGAAGTAAGAGGTAATTAAACAGAAGTCATTGGTTGACTTTTATACCTTCCTTTGGGATGCGGATATGCTTCCATTTTGAAGAGTAGATGCCAATTGAATAGGATAGATTGAAGAGGCGATACAGGATAGGTAAACTTCTGGGGCACAATTATTTAACACAATAAGTTGGAACGCTATCAAGGCATCAACACCAGATGCCTCGTTTGTGTTCAGGTTATTAAGGCGTCTTTGGATCCTTTGTCTTTAGGTGAGGTAACTGCTGTGCTATCAGAATGTGAGGAGTGGAATCCTGGGTGGGCAGTTGCGTCCAATGACTGTAACAAGAAATCAGAAGGAGTGACAACTATTTGGCAGGAGTCAAGTCATGCCTTAGAATTTATTAACTTTCTAGAATAGAGTGAGAGCTAAGTTGATAAAGGGAATAGTTACACGATTATTCTGCTGGATTTTGCAAAAGCATTTGTCAGAATACCACATAGAACTCCGATAAGCAGATTGGAATAAATGGAAATGGATATGGTTACGCGGACTGATGGATAGATACTAAAAAAGTCATATATGTTGAACAGAACACAGGATAATGCCGGTGATTATCCTGCATTATCTTGTGATGCACCACAAGATTCTGTCTCTAGGGCCATTATTATTTAAATTATACCTAGATGATAATGATATGGGAAGTAAGATAAAGGGAAATATTCAGTTATTTATTGATGATGCAAAATTAGATAGAGTAATAGTTTATCATGGCTATGTTTAAAGCTTGCGGAATTAATTAGATAAACTATTATTATGACAAAAGATAATGGGTATCAGTTTAATGGGGAGAAATGTAACATTTTGAAGTTTGGGCTAAAGAGATATGCAAATTCAGGAAGGGGAGATAAGAGTATGGTAATGTATGAGGGCATCATGCTTTATTTATTTACTATTTTTTTATATTAGAGTGACAGTTAAGTTGGAGAAAAGAATAGCTACCCAACAATACGGGTAGCTATTCGTGCATTTTGTAAAGTGCATTTTGTAAAGGCATTTGACACAATACCACACGGAACTCTGTTACGCAAATTAGAACAAATGAGGGATTGATATGGTACCGATTATATGAATACGAGGGTGGCTGATGGACAGTTACAAAAAGCAGTATATAGAGAAGCTAAATCCATGAGAAAGCAAATGACTAGTAGTGTACTGGGAGGCTCTATGCCAGGACCACTGTTTTATTTGCACATAAAGGATATAGGAAATAATTTGAAGGAAATATTCAGTTGTTCGTTTATGATGCAAAATATGGTAATACTTAAACAAGACGATGAGGAGAGCTTACAGGATGATGTAAAGGGGCGTACGTCATCTCCACTCTGTTAAAATCTCAAGGGAGTGGAAAGAGGGTGAAATCATTCACATATAGGAGGTTTTAAAATTGTAGCGGCAAATTAGTAGTAGCAAAGTATGAGCAAAAGATTATGTAAAGCTATGCATTTCGGAATAAAATGATGATAAGCTGTGTAATACATATAGAACTGTACTACTAGGAAATACACTGCTTGAAAACAGGTTAACAGACATCATAGTGTAAGGAACAAACAGCCGTGGTGCCCACCTTAATATGCTGTAGGATCTCCTTTCGCTGCGATGTCTGCAGCAATCCTACCGGGCTTAATTTTCACAACCTTGAGATTGCGATCAATGGGAATTGTGCACAATTCTTCCGGTAGGCATATAATGAGGTCCTGGACTGTTGTGCGGTGTAAATCCTTTGACCTCACCCGATGCTCCATTTTATCCCTCAGATGTCCAATAGCGTTAAGATCAGGGATCTTTCGGAGACCAAACTAAACCACGCAGTTACAGCAGCGCATTTATGACTAGGTGCATTGTCTTGCTGAAAGAGACAATGCTCAGTTCCACGGAAATGCCACAAAGTAGGAAGCATTGCATTGTCCAGAATGTTCAAATACCGCTCGGAGATCGATGTTCGTAGTACCGCAAATAGAGGTCCGAGGCCAAACCAAGAGAAACAAGACCCATCATATCGTCATCACCGAATTTCATAGTTTGATTTACACACTCCCGGTAAAAGACATTCAGCTGCCATCGACCACACCCAGGCCAGTCCATCTGCTCAGAAGATAGTGTAAAGTTATTGGTCGCGCCATAAAAAGCTTTTCAAGTTAATATTTCCCACTGTAAATGCCTTTCGCACCATTGAAGACGATAGTTCATGTTGGTTTGGATAATGTGGAATTCCATATTGCGGTACTACCATGGAAATCGATGTTGTGAACCTTGATTCTAAATGTTTTTGTGCAGATTGGTGTTCCAGTCGATGCCGAGTACTCTGCATTACATCTGTCTGCTTACCAATGCGGTTTAACATATTATCCTTCATATCACCTACTACCACATTCGGCGAGTGTGGTGGGTCGTCCCCTGTGGGTGGTACTAGCAGTTAACTCCCTGCACTTCCATCTCAGTATGGTATCACTGACTGTTGACCCGGGATCGCTCAATTTTTCAATAATTTGCCGAATACATAGGGCTGCCACATGGCATCTTATCACATTGCCTCTTTCAAACTCCGTCAGTTCTCTTCTTGCAGCCATTCCACCAGGAAACAGCTCCACTGACTCGAGATCATCATGTAATTGACTCATTACATGATGATCCTAAGGCACGATACACCTTGTATGCACGATACACCTGGGCAAACCATATTGCTATGGTTGCCCAGGTAACTCATTAGTTGGCAATTGCATAACACACTACCAATCAAAGATGTGAAAGTTTTCATTCCTCTTTATAAGGTCTTGATATATCCGAATCTGGAATACTGCTCAAGTCTAGTCACCTAGGTTTCCTGGGGAATGATGGAGAGGATCCAGAGGCAAGACAGTGAGCGGCAGGAGAACAGATACAAAAGTTAACAAACATAATACACAGGCCTTATTATCTTCCTAACTTCAGCCGTAACTCAACCAACCTGACTTCATTTATTTTTTATCACATAAAATTTCTGCATATACGAAGAACAGTCTGCTGTATTTTAATCACCAACACAAATTGGTTGATGTCTAAATATCGGCTTCTGAATTAGAAACCTTTATGCAGATGTAAGTAAACGTTACTTACGAAGCGTATGTTCAAAAGATTGGTCACATGCGTCATCATGTATTACGTGTGACGCACGTGACCACATAAATCTGTGTAAATCTGTAGATTTACACAGATTAAATATATAAATATCTGTAAATGCACGTAAACCTGTAGATTTATTTATTAATAAATTGGTTACTGATTATGAAAAAAATAATTTTTTTTTTATTTTGTATAGGCAGCACCCCCACTTAAAATTTCACCGGCCGCCACTGCCACGTATTCTAGGCAACTATTTAAGAATGCTGCTCAGTATTCGTCAATAGTGTTGTTCACAACTGGAAAAACAAAGGTTCTTTCAGAGTTTGGTAAAGGACTTATTACGAGTGCTCGTCTGGCTGGAGCCACGCTTTTGAAAAAAAAGCAGAACCGACTGGTTTCTCAAAAGATGTGATATCCCAGGTGTTCAATCAGTGGAAAATAATCCACATTGTTTGTCAAAGAGACGTAACTGGTATCCTAAGACAGTTTGTGAGGCCGAGATCGCTGTCGTCTGAGAAAGTTGTACAGACTAAAAGTTCTTCCTCTGTGCAGCAATTGACTAAAGCATTTAATGAAGACTGCATTGGACCCATATCTCATCAAACTATGAACAGCGAATTGAAGAGGATCAGTATCGGCAGTCACATGCCTATACGGAAACCATTCATTTTCTCATCTCATCTTCCTTTTTCCCTCTTTACCTTGCGGTGTCCAGGGTTTATTAATCATCGGACTTAACTGTTCACAGGATACGGTGGTCAGCCCTACTCCCCGGTGTATCCTATTTCCGTAGTGTTGAGTTCTCAAGGCCGGTTAGCCTGCTTTGCGGGATGAAAAAACCCAGGATTGGGTTTTTTTCATCTGGCGAAAAAACCCTACTGTTCATGTTTTCTGAGAAATTTCTAATTAAGTGGGCGGTTTGTGTTTAACAAGAGTAAGTGAGAAAATGAGGGAAAAAACCGAAGTTTCCGGGAGAAATCCCCCAACACCTCTATGTGAGACTAACTCACCTTCAATTGAAAAACCCAATAAAATTTCTTCATATCATAGATAGAATTCGAACCCAATTCTTTCAAACCAAATGGTTTTGTCAATATTAACTGGGCTATGGAGGATCAAATGAATATAGAATGGATAATAAGATAGGAGTCTGTTGCAATTGGCAGAATCATGCTCTACTAAAAGAGAAGTACACTGTTGTAACATTCATTTATGGCATTTTATCTTGTATTATTGAAACTGTGCCTGCCATGAAATGCACCCCTAGACATTGCACCCCCTTCATTGGATGAAGGGGTGCACTGCCTATACATCGTACAATACATTCCAGAACATCCCACTGTTGTTCAGCATATTTAGGTCATATGCATTTGCAGGCATTCAAGGTAGCTGATTTCCTCCGTGTATTCTTCAAACTAATTCCTAAGAGAATAGTCGGAATAACTATTGGTTTCAGAATAACCGTCTTCATGGAAAATTATTATTCTGAAACTGCCTTCCTTTCAGAAATGGCCCTGAAACAGACCAAGAGTTTGTTTCAGGGCTATTTCTATTTAACTTGTAAGTTAAGGATATTGTGAAATGTTTGAATAATGATAAGCAGTTGTTTGAAGATGATTGTTGGGAACAGCTAAGAAAGAGTAGGAAAGGTGTAGCTTTGCAATAGGACTTGAACAGATTTGTGTGAAAGACAGAATGAGTGAGCTACCAGTTCAATATCACAAAGTATTAGGTTTAAAAATTTGGGAATTAAATATGGAATGTGTAATATAAGATTGGTGGGATATCTTAGATGACAAGAAGAAGGAGGCAGAGATGAAGGATCTAAGAAAGATGGTGGATACGTGCCAGCCTAAATTTTCAGGGACATTTTGCTAAAATTTGCTAACATGAGAAAGTAAGAGCAACCTCCTATGATGATTCCTTTGACTCCACGGTAGTCAAATTTTAATAATAATACTCACTATGGGATTTTAATGGAATAAATACAGCATATATAAATAATTAAACATCATGTTTAATGCCTCCTATACTTCAAACAGTCGTCATGGAAACAATATTAAAATTGCAAAAACACACAGAATTTTGCCCAAACATTAAGTGGAAAAGATAAGACCAATAAAGAGTGTAGTGATCCTGATATAGGAGGTAGAAGATCCTTGGAAGAGCAGATGAAGGCAGTCAGCTTTAGATAATGTTTAAATGCCATGCAGATATTGTGCTAAAAAGTACAGGCTCTAACGGCAAACCATTCAAATTCAAACCATTTCTAAAGCTGGCTATCCCGATTCGCTCGTCCAAGGATCCTCTACTTCCTCTGTCAGTTCCAGGTGTTCATAAAGTTCCTTGTTCCTGCTCTTATCTTATTATGATCAGAGAGGGAGATCTGCTAACATCTGCCTAGAACATAAAAAATAATCTGTTGCATTAAGCATGGTCAGTCAGGGCTTGCTGACCTTGCCTTAGATACTTTGTACAGAATCAAATAAAAATAAAACCTACCATGCTTCATCACAAAAAATATAAATTTGAAAGATATTTTGAAACGAGCAGAAGAATTAAAAATCCGATCTAAACATAATACTATAATCAGGGGCGGCTCGTGCATAGGCACTGAAGCACCCACACTTTTTTTTATATATAAATATATTTATTAATTTATTTATATTTGCTTGTAATATTTAATTTTATTATTATTATTATTATTATTATTATTATTATTATTATTATTATTATTATTATTATTATTCCTGACACCTCCAAGGAGTCCGAAGAATCATCGCGGGAGGACACCTACAACTGTCTCAACCACTACACCGAACCTCTACTACTAATCATCTCCATCAACGCCATTTACCACCCACCTCTACCACCACTACGTCTAGCATTGTATGTCTGCAAATTGCGTGTGTTCTGAAGGGCTGATTTGTCTGTATGCGGAATGAAAAACCCGAGTTTCCGGGATCAACAATTCTATACAATTCTCTTAGTTTGTATAAAAAATAATAAAAATCCATCTTGTAGAACTTCGGAGGGCAAAGGACACTAACAGAACTGTGTTTACCACAGTGTCATATTGCTACTCGCGCAAGCATATGGACATCATAGTGAGATGCGAGCTATTAGCGTAATGCGGCACTGTCCGTCGCGCAGTTCCACTGTTGTTTATATGCAGCTTGCGCAAAAAGTAGCGTGTTCTTAGTGCTTATCGTGTTTACTTCGTCTCTTTAAATATTTGGACATTACAATTAAAGGATTTAACTGTAATTAAAGGAATGGATTTTTACCATAATTTTGATATTTTATCCAATTATTGTACTTACAGTGTGTATGTATATTTCGAAAGTTGCACATCCCCCACGATTTCAAGCAACGAGTTGCCACTGACTATAATATGGTTGTATTAAACTTCCCAAGATTTGGGAAACTAATTCTTAGGCCTCCCACGCAACAAAGCTAAGGCTCGCCAATGCGCCGATAGAGGGCGCCCCTAATAGGACTTGAGGTTACTGTTTGTGCAAATTTGTGTTTTTTTGCAATTTTGATGTTGTTTTCCCTAATGATTTCTCAGTGACTGGAATGAAGTATAGGAGTGATTAAATGTGTCGTTTAATTATTCATATGTGCTGTATTTATTTCCTCAAATCCCATGAGTTCAAACCACTGCTTAAGTCTGAATAGCCGATGGTTAATAATAATAATTGTCAGCGCAGCACAGTGGATAATGGCAATGTTGTGGAGGCCACTGATGTGTAGAAGTGAGGATGTTATGGTTCCATTGTGTAAGGCTTTGATCACGCTATATATAGATTACTTTGCGCACATTTGGTCACCTGATTTTCAAAAGGACAAAGTGATATTAGAAACAGTCCAGAGACAGACTATTGTTTCTTGTCTTTAGAATGTTGAGTATGAAGACAGATTGAGGAAATACGATTTACAGAGTCTAGTGGATAAGAGAAGGAAAGGTGATTGAGAACATATAAGTTGGTAAGGGGTCATTACCAGATTAATGTGAATAATTGGGAGTAGAACAAGAGGCCATCCCTGGAATCTATATAAGGAAGGTGTGGGGGGGGGATATATTTTTTGCATTGAGTGCTAGGCGATTGCAAATTGCCTTAGAGTATATGACTGTGAATGCATTTAAGGCATGGCGTGATGAGCTTTGTGTGACAATGGAACCTCCCACAATGAGTCTTTTGACTCAGTGGAAGTCTGCCGATGATAATAATAATAGCAGGGCTCAACAAATGATGTAAACCTCTACTCACCCAAAGACAATCCAATTTTGAATGTTATATCCAAATAAGTCAATAGGAGTTTCACAAAATGATTAATAGTACTGTTTGCAGAAGTTATTTTATTAAATAAAAAATATTCTACAGCTACTTGCCACTATTATTCAGGGTAGGTGTTCCTGAATAATAATAGTAATAACTGTCTAACATATAAGTTTAGGTGTTGAAGGATATTCGTAACTTATTTTTAATGGTATTAAAAATATCATATGAACTATTTTATAAAAAAGATGTTTTATTTACTTGCTTATATTTTGCTGAATTTCAAATCAGCATCTTCAGAACAGAACACAGCATGTAAATGTGACAGTGAGTACATGAAACAATACAATTATAATGGACAAAAGATTTAAAGCCCTCTAATGTAAAACAAAAAAAAAAAATTAATTACAGCTATGTGGGAGTTACTCTTAGATAAGTCTTTCAAATTTTTGGCAAATTAATGCAACTGTATTTGTTCAGGTTAGAAGAATTCTTCATAGCCATAGAAAACTAATGCTGACTCAAGCATTAGTTTTCTTTCATCTAATTTCTTGGTATCGTTAATTTATATAAATATTCAGTCATTACCCTGAATTGGAATCCAGTGGAAGGTATTCAAAAAAATAATAAAAATCGGTTACCGCCTTTTTGTTCCCATATAGGGAGTAAACGAGGCCATTTTAGCTCTATCTAACTTTTGGAGACTGAGTCCCGAGTTTTTTTATTAATTTTTCAAAAACCTTAACCACCACCCCTGATATACTGATCAGCCTATAATTTGCTACTTCTGTCTTGGAGCCTCCCTTATGCAGTGGAATTATTTTCCCCTCCTTCCACTCTATTGGAACTTTACCAGAACTGAAGCTTAACTTAAACAGTTTTGTCAGAGGAGGTGCTAATTCTCTTTCACATTCTCGTAACACATGGGCTGATATGCCATCTAGTCCTATGGCAATATTAGCATTAAGATTCTGTAATATACTAAGCACTTCTATTTCTTCGATCTCTAGCCCTTTCATTAGTAAGTGACGCATTTGACACTGCAGTATTACAACCAAGATGGAACACTTTTGCAAAATTATCACTAAATAGTTCAACTATTTGATTTGTTTCTGTTACTTCCCCACCATCAGCACTTTTTAAAGTGATCCTTCCATAGTTATTCTTCCTTTTACTTGCAACATAATGCCTTAGGATTTCTTTTGGCCTAATCAGCTAGTTTCTTCTCATAATTAGCTTTGACCTTTTTTTTTTACCAAACAGTCACCCTCTTTGCCTGTACCTTCTACTGCTCATGAGTATGCTGATCATCTTTTTCTTTATACTTCCTTTTCTTTATCTGCAACTCCTGCTTAATAATACTATTCATCCATCTTACCCCTACTTGATTTCTCCTCCTGACTTTGGGAATACAGTCTGATACTTCTTTCCTTAAACACTCTTTGACAGTCTCCCATGCACCATCAACATCCCTCCACTTCAAATTCTCATGCTATGGCACTGCTAAAAGCTGACCTCAGCTTATCATAATCACCTGCCTTGTAATTCCACATATATCCCTTAGCAGAATATTCAGCACTTCTTACAATCTCTCGGGTCAAGACCACATGGTCACTTTCCCCAAGTGGAGAAGTGTAACTAAATTGGTTATTGATATATTCTCCGATGTTATGACCAGATCCAACACTCTCGAATGTCTTATCCCTTCAATTACATGCTGTCATCTTTTAACAACTGTGTACTCTATTTCCTTCCTTGTGACCATTTCTTCTCCCAGTCTATGTCCCCATAATAATTATTTACCTTCACTCATGCTAATTTGCCAATGCATATCATCTACATTCTTCCTTATACTTCCTGGATTATAGCTGCAACTGATTACATATTTCATCCTGTTAATCTCCATCTCACACCAAAACTGGATACCTGTCATCTAGAGGCACTTCTAACCCCTTTGGCTTCAACACTTCATCTATCTTTAGCAAACCCCCCCCCCATTCTGTCCTGCCTGAAAATACTGTAATATAATAATAATAGTTTCTATCCCTATAGCAATATCATTCTTAGTTAACCAAGTCTCACTAATTCCTATAATTTTTATTGCCAAAAATTCTTCGCACTTATTCCGAATGCTTCTGGCATTAGTATACGTAAACTGCAATACTCCCTCCCATAACCACCCTGCGTGTGAATTAGACCACTCTGTATACAGTTTATTTTCCTAGAACAGTTAATCCCATATATACAGTGATTATTGGCCTTAGTATTATTATCAGCTGACTCTATCACCTGCCTGCCTCCCTAGCAAATTCCATTTTCCTGTTTTTGACCATTAACTCTATCCTTTATCAAAAAATGTTCTAAATGCCGTGTTCAAGTGCAAACCATTACTCTTAAAAAAAATTCCTTCTTTTTATCAAACTCATCCCAGACATTCATAAAATGAATATCTAGTTTCATTTCTTTGCAAAAGTTTTTGCATAATCTTGACATCATTCCATTTCCTATGATTGCTTTTCTGTTGAATTCATCATCATCAGATTTCGGAAGCACACACTTATGATCTTTCTGCTCTCGCTGTTTGCATTCATTGCTATCATTAAGTCTTTCAAATCCTGTCTCAGAAAATCTCTTGCTACCTAGATCATTCATCCCTACAACTACAATAATCTCAATAATTCTGTCCCTCTGCAACTTCACAGCCTCAGTTTATATCTCTAATCCTTGATCCTGAATAACATGATAACTTTAATTACTCTACTATCTTTCACGCCCTTGATTATAGAATTCTTGTACGGCACAATATCTTTTTTCCTCCTTGTAACCTCACACCTCTTACAACCACAAACTTGTTTTAGTCCCTGTTCTCTCACATTCTCTTGGACATCATGTTTCCATAAGTTTGCTCCTTCTCCTTATCATGCTTTCCCTTTCTTCTGCACTTTTACAGCATCCTTTCATTATCTCTCAATTACCTGTCACTTCCACTCTTCCCTTGCTCTTACATTATCCTGACTTTCTTTTTCTCTCTCTCTGACCATTCGTGTTTTTGTCACATCAACTAAACTATTCTCAAGAGTCCCAATATAAATTAAAGATATCAGGAAATTATATACTTGGCTTAATCCTTTATCCAAGTACGGTATAAGCAAAGTTTGCACCTGAAGTATCTTCAGGAGTGGGGCAAGTTGTGGTAAAGGTGGTATGACTTCACATCCCTTACCCTAGTATCCCATAATACAGGGTGTTTCAAAAAGATGAGGCAATGTTTCATTTAGAAACCGACAAACTTAGAGGTTCCAATGTGGAGGTGCTCCGTGTTGCTGAAAATGTAATCTTCAGATTCCATTCACATGGTACAAGTTGCATTCATTTGTGGTTCGTGGTTGCAGAGATATACAATTTTTTAATCGGGACATTCTTTTTGAAGCACCCTGTACAAAGCACATCTCCTTGAGGACATGTATAATGCTATGCATTATGGGAAGGGTCACTACCCAGATCGGTTTTCCTGTTTAAGCACGGGGTTACCTCTCCAAAAACTCGTGTGATCACCCAACAATGAGCGACCATTTAACTCAGCAGTGGCTCTGTTCTGTGACAGGCTCCCCTACCACAAAGCAGATCTGCTCATATTTCAGGAAAAGCATCAGCCAAGGAAGACCACCCCAGCAGATCCAAATCCCTGGATGCTCAAAAGCGAACTAAGAGGAAAACCTTAAGGGAGCAAAAACTCTGCTTGGGGGTAGGGTTTTGCCTGTCTCTGAGTGGGGCCACCGCTGAGATTATGGCTCTACTTGGTGGTGGGTGAGCCAACTTGGAGGAGGAGAGCCAACGCTGAGCTAATGATCACTTAGGTTGCACATTGTTGGGTGATCTAGCTGATCGCATGAGTTTTTGGAGAGGTAACCCTGCACTTAAACAGGGAAAGCAGTTGGTAGTTTGATTCCGGGAGAGCAGAATTTTTGCTCCCTTAAAGTTTTTGCCCTAGGGAGCTTTTGAGTATCCAGGGATTTGGATCCGTTGGGGTGGCCTGTATTAAGGCATCCTTGGCTGATGCTTTTCCTGGAATATGAGTGGATCTTCTTTGTGGTAGGGGAGCCTGTCACTGAGCAGAGCCACCGCTGAGTTAAATGATCGCTCATTGTTGGGTGATCTGAGTGATCGCACAAGTTTCTGGAGAGGTAACCCCGCACTTAAACAGGGAAACCAGTCTGGGTAGTGATCTTTCCCATAATGCATAGCATTATACATGTCCGCAAGGAGATGTGCTTTGCATTATTATGCGATACTGTACTAAGGCAAGTGATGTGAAGTCATACCACGAGTTGCCCCAGGCCTGAAGATACTTCAGGCGCAAACTTTGTTTGCTTACACCTGTATAAAGAAGGATTAAACCAAGTATATAATTTCTTGGTATCTTTAATTTATAGTATAACCAAGTGAAAAACTTTCAACAACAGAGTCCCAATATTTCTATTCATTGTCCTCAGTTTAGCACTCATGCATTCCTCTTCTTTTCTGACTTCATCCATTTCAAGTTGTTGCAATTGAGACATTGTAGGGCCAGAAATAAAAGGAGTATAACTGGGCATGGGTGGGTCAGACAAAGCTTGAAAACTTGTAGTCTGCTGAATTATTTCTTTCTTTATAATATCTGAGTCACCCATTCTTCACTAGTGAAATCGTCTAAACCTTTCACTCTTAGACTTAGCTGCTTTAAGGAATGCAGGGAGCTGTTCCTGTGAAATCTTCACCTCTCCACTGTACATGAAGTCAACAGTTGTTTTCAGATCAGTATATTTAATGTTGTTAAGAGTAACAGTAGAATTATTACAAGAATATTCCATAAATAAGCTGTGAAAGAAAGGACTACATGCAGATAGCACCATTTTGTGAGCTTTTAAACTCAATACTGTTGCTATTATTTCTTTAAATAGTATCAGACCATGGGTGACTGCATGCACAAGCTCACATAGTATTTTAATATGAAATAAATTTGGAGGAAAATTGTCAATAGGAAGTTAATAATGATGTAAACTTTGCATGTGGTACTATCATAATATCCTGTACACCCCCTATAGATACATATTAGGAATTTGATGAAGATAAACAGCCAATAAACTTTAATTATACTCATTTTCTAAAATATGAAAAGTTAAAATATTACATGATATTAAGAATATGTTTCTTGTCTTTGCAAAAGCAACCCTGTGATGATGCCTTCATGGCTTAGTAATTCTTTCTCTATTGTGATTACTTTCTGATTCAGACTTTTCTGGAAATGGGCTTCTCTTAACAATGGAGGATTGCTTATCCATCTCATATATGTTTGTAACCGTATGATAATTATTTAAAACATTTCCAGACATTTATTATTATAAAGAAACCAGGCACACTTGTCATATCGTTTTATAAGCATATGTATATATATATATATATATATATATATATATATATGATAAAACAAGCTCAAAGTTATTGCATCACCTCATTCACTTGCACTGCTTTCATGAATAAACATGATTTTCTCTCCCCCCCCCCTTGGATGTCCTCCTGATGTCAGGAATTAATAAACAATGTGTATCATTAAACTTGGCAAAAAAAGCTATAGAAACTTATGAAATTCTTAAAATAGCTTTTAGCTTTCAGAGATAATGACTTAAGCCACTCAAAGACATTTTGAGCAGTTCAAAAGATTTAAAGATGGTCACTTCAATTAAAAATGACCATCACTCTGGATGCAAGTTGAAAGCGTTCATTCAGCTCTTTCAATTTGCAAGTTTCTGATTCAAAAGACCAATCATAATCCTATTCACCAGATTTTCCAGAATAGAATAGAATAGAATAAAAAAAAGTAGCACCCCCAGTGCTACTTCTTTTTATTCCCTAAGCTAAAATCTGTACTCAAAAGATGACGGTTTCAAGATGTAAATGAAAATAAACAGAAGGCAACCAAACAACTCAAAGCCATCCTTTAGAACAGCCTCAGAGTTGCTTCCAAAAATGGGACACTGGGAACACTGTGTCGAGGCAGGAGGAGAATATATATATATATATATATTCTCCTCCCCAGACCGGTTTCAACCTTTATTGAGGTCTCATCAATGAAACTCTTTGAGTTTCTTATTTGGCTATGAAACAATATGGGATGTAATATCCCTTAACTTAAATAAATCAGAATTATATTTAGACTTATGAAATCATGATATTGTAAGTGGTCTACTCTAGCCACCACAGTGCAGGCCTTGCCACATTAATTCAGTATCAGTGCATTCATCTCTACCACTAAACATTCCTCAGCACAATCATCATTAAAAAATCTGTTCTTTACTTTCATTAATGTTATACAACTTTCAGAGATAACATGATCTCTTGTTTCCTTATGTATGAAAATCTTTCCTGATAAGTCTTCTTTATCTAATAGGATCAAAATTCAAACCATATCAACTGTAAAAATATAAAAGTCTTTCTTCTTCATGCCATTGTCATGTGTGAGACATTTTCAGCAAATCAGGTAAATTACAAAATATTTTACAAAGAAGCAAACATGCTCGAGTTATTGGACTTTATCAGAAAATAATCCCATACTTCATGAAGTTTGAAAATCATTTGAAAACTAATTTCCACATATGAATCAGTAAAGCATTCCTTTCTCATTTTTAAATTTTTGGGGGACTTTATTTCGTTATAATATTTTATTTGAAAGTCATATCGTAGCTACCATACCTTAAGGAAAGGAACCATACAATTTCTCACACTATTAACACTATCTACAATTTGAGAAATCGAATTTTCAAATTAAATTATTAACTAAATAGAAACTGAAAGCTAATTATAGAAACAAGTCATATATTTAGTTAGACTTAGCAAAGGCATTTGACAGGGTGCCACATGATAAGCTGATATTCAAGTTGCAGCACATGGGTCTGGATGTCAGATTGGTCAACTGTATTCAGGATTGGCTGTCCGATAAGTATCAGAGAGTTGTGTATGGTGAAGCAATATCAAAGTGGCATAAGGTTACAAGTGGGGTTTCACAGGGCTCAGTACTGGGACCTATATTGTTTAACCTTTATATCAATGACATTGTCCGTGGATTGCAACGAAATATTCAGCTGTTTGCAGATGATGCGAAGCTGGGAAGGGTTATTAGTAATAGTGCAGATGTGGTAGCCCTGCAAGAGGATTTGAATAAGCTAGATAGATGGGCAAATGAATGGGGGTGTCAGGTTAATGCAGCAAAATATAAGGTCTTGAGGTTTGGGACACATCGATGGGATGCTGCATACTCTGTTGGCAGAGCTATACTGGAGGAAGTAGGGGAGACAAGAGATCTGGGGTTGATGATTGATAGAAACCTGAAATTCAGGGGACATATTGCAAAGGTGGTGAAGGTAACACAGAGGATTGCTGCAATAATGAGAAGGATGCTGACCTGCAGAGATAAAAGAGTTATCATTCCATTGTATAAGACCCTGAACAGACCACACTTAGACTATTGTTCTCAGATTTGGTCCCCAGGATTTGAAGGGGTTAAATTAACTGTGGAAAGGGTACAGAGGCAGATAACAAAGATGGTTTCAGGACTGTACAATGTTAGTTATGAGGATCAGCTGAGGGAGTGTGGACTGCAGAGTTTGGTGGATAGAAGAAGGAGAGGTGATATGATTGAGACTTAAACTGTTGAGAGGTGGTTGCAGAGTTGACACTGGGGAGTTCTTTCACATGGTTGAACAGCAGGAAGGAGTGATGACAAGGACCATCCCTGGAAGTTATGAAAGCAAACTGAGAAAGAGGGTGAGGAGTGGTTTCTTTGCATGGAGGGTGGTTGGTTGAACCATGGAATGCATTGCCTGATGGAGTGGTGGGAGCGAGAATAGTCAATGCATTAAAGGAGGGCATGGATGAGTCAGACAAATGGTATGATAGACTTTGTGTTTCCTAGGAGGGACCTCCCTCGATGAGTCTTGATAGACTGGTCTTTCTTAGAAAGGGCCTCCCACGATGAGTCTTTTGACCCCATGGTGTCCTGAATAATAATAATTTATTTACATAAATTACACTTAATATTCTTCGCTAAACACATTAGTAAGCAGTGAAATTAGATACTTCCACAGTAGGGCCTTTTATAAAATTATCTGATTTTTTTTTTTGGTCAAAGTTGTGTTTCAAATTTCATGTGACTTGAGAAATTTTTTATCATAAGCTATACTTCTGTTCAAAATTACCTATTAGGGATTTTTTCCTCTTACAAACAGTGACGCTTGGAAACAGCAGTGTTTTTGTTATCTTCAGGGTTTTTATTTGTTTTAATGTTAATTTCATCATCATCGTGATAATACAGTTCTTTATGATGACATCAATGGCAGTATCACATTAAAAATTAGGATATTAGGAAAGACCCTGACATTGTTAGCAGAGCTAATTTCAGGATACAAGTTAGTCTATCTATAAAATGCTCTTGCCGAATAATGGTGTTTTGTGGTAACAAGCGAAGAATACATTGGCTCAAGTGCTTCCCAATCTGTGTGATAATGCCATAACTGGACTCCTGCTATGCCAAAGTTCAGTTGCAAGAAATTTTCATTTAAATAAAACAACTCAATTTCACCATGTACATTTCCTTTTTATGTATTTGTTGCTTATCACTCTGATGTATACAGTGTAATGATTACCATTCAATTTGTAGAAATCATTCCAAAACCACTCTGAAAGCTACATAATTGCCAGAGAAATTATTATTTTATAGCTGGAGGTATAATATTCCATATGTTATACCTCCAGAGAGTCCAAAAACTCATCGAGGAAGGGCACCTACTCTAAATCTCCATCTCCACCATTCAACCTACCAGCTACAGTGAACTGCATCATCTACTGCCCCCACCACCACTAGTATTTTCACAGACAATCACAAACATCCGGCCGGGATTCAAACCCACAGCCTTTGGCTGGAGAGTGGATACACTAATCACTCCGCCAAATGATACAGTATCTAACATGTTCATCAAAAAATCTTTGTAAATAGAGTAGCAAATCTACTATTCATGTTATTTGTACATAACTGATCTATTGAGAAATTTCAGTTAATTTTTTATATTGAAAATATTTTTTTTTAAAAATCAAGAAACTTTTTATGAATTATAGCACATTTTAAAATGGTTTTATAAGATGTTTGGGATTCTAAAAACAAAAATAATTTCAAAGTAAAATAAAAGCACATAAAAAATGGTCTCAGTACAGTAGAGTCGTTTGCCAAATTGCATTTTGATCAAGTATTCCATTAACAATGCTCCAATTATAATAAAAATTGAAAAATATTCAAACCAACATCCTACAGAAATATTAGTAGGTAACTCACTGCAGCTGTATTTATTCCTCTTACAACTGTCTAAATAAAACAATCTGCATTTCTCAATAAATAAAATAGTTTAACAGACTGTTGAAAATAATCCACAATTTTAACTTTTCTTGGCTTACTCATTATTCAGATGTGTTAACTTTGTTACCTGAAGGAAGAAAACTCAGCAGTGAATGCAAATTAATTTGGAAAAAAAAAAAAAAAAATATATATATATATATATACGGTAAAAACCCCATTTTTACATTCCCGCAATTTACGTTTTCCTGCCATTTACGTCATTTTCTGTTGGTCCCATCATGAGGCCTATTCTTACGACATATTGCTTTCCCACCATTAACAACTTGATGTGGATGTTATTTCCTGTGATTTGCGTTTTTTTTCTTGGGTGGCAATACTTATTTTCGAATCGATTTCTGCAGAAATTGCACATTTCTGTTCCCAGATGGCGTTGCTTTCGGCGGTACTTTCGTTTTCGCCATCACGGTGACCTGCACTCTTGCAGCAGTAATGTAGTGATGAATGATACCATGATTTTTCAGTCACAGTACGAATTGATATTGCAGAATTTCTGCTACGTAACTTAGCGTGTGAAAGTTGCGGTGGTGGATTATCCATGTTAGTAACATGGAGAAAAAAGACAAAAAATGTATTTCGGTAGAAGAAAAGATGGCAATTCTGCGGCGTGTAGATTGGCGTGCCGGAACACGTGTGCATTTAGCAAAAGATCTTGGACTCTCCGTGTCCACTTTGAACACAATAGTAAAAAACAGGTCAAGCATTGAACTCAATGCAAAGCAATCTGGCACTATGTCAAAGAAAAAAAAAAAACGAAAAGCAAAAACAATCAACAATTAAAGATTATTTTTTAAAAGATAAATGTAAGTAATTGTAAATTCATTTATTTTCAGTTATTAAATTTTGTAATCGAGTATGTCGACTCATACTAGCAGTAAGTCATCTTTTAGCCTTTTTTTTAATGTTTTTTTACATTTCCTGCTATTTACACTTTTTTCCATCAGTCCCCTGAAAAGTGTAAAAAAGGGGTTTTACTGTATATATATATATATGTGTGTGTGTGTATATATATATTTTTTTCTCAGCATTTATTTTAATTCACAACATGACATTTCATCCTAATTGGGCAGGATTTCTTCAGTTGTAAAAACATTAAACTAGTAGACAGTAAGGACTAACAAACATGACAAATGTTATGCAGTTATAGAAGAGACTGATGTTATTTTAAAATATTTATAATTGTTCAAAACGTTGTGCATTCATGTGAACATGTTTGGCTAATGAAGGCTAGGATGCACTCAGACAAGTTGATACTTCGGTTGATGTTCATTGTCTAATGCCATTCCCAAAGACTCCCAGATGTTTCTCTCCATTGTATCACAGCAACAGTGTAATAGTTCCGATTTATTCCATAAAACTTAATGTCTTATTTGTGAAGCACCTTATTTCCCCTCTCAAGTTCCTGACATGTGCCCTTGGTGAAGGAGAGAAAGTGTACACGAAATTATGATAATACTACATGAAAAAGTTAGATCATTACTAATTTCCTATCAACAATTTTCCTCCAAATTAATCTGTTATCTGTAAAGATTCTAATACTATCAGATCTTATATTCCAGTATTCTAAGGGTTCCTACTGTATCAATCCACCTATATCTTGGTCTGGATCTTTTTCTTGCCATCCTGATAAAGAACACAAATTTTGCTAACCTTTCCTCTTTCATTCTGTTTAAATGACAATAACACCTGAAATTAGCTCTGCTAACACCTTCCTGAATGCTGACAATGTCAGGGTCTTTCCCAATATCCTAATTTTTAATGTGATACTGCCATTGATGTCATCTGTTCACTTCTCTAATCTTTCTTAGAACTCTCATGTGTAGCCTCCAGTCTTTGATCAAGTGTTTTATTTCTAATCCAGTTCTCAGATCCATAAGTTGAAATTGGTTTGAACACTGTTCAAACTAATTTTAACTTATTGAACTAAATTGAACACTATGTTCAATTTAGTGTTTTGAATCATTTCTCTTTTATTCCATATAAATTTATTCAGTGGACTTCCTACCATATCAGCTTTGCTAATTCTGTTATCTATTTTTTCTATATTTAATTTGCTATCTTCACCAGCTGAATAGCTGTTTTACTTGTTCTGTAGATTCTCATTCTTTATGCAGTTGATGTTTTCAATGTTTCTGCTTTTCAGAATTCCCTCACTAAACTGAAAAGCTGCATATAGCAGCTATTCAGTCTTGTACTGCATTTATTTAGAAATATAATGTCATATGCATAAACTAGAGCTGAGATTGATATCTCCAATTTTAATATCAGGTATAATGTACATCCTTGTCTGATTTAA
Organism: Typopeltis vanoorti; assembly: GCF_054136105.1. NCBI lineage: Eukaryota > Metazoa > Arthropoda > Arachnida > Uropygi > Thelyphonidae > Typopeltis > Typopeltis vanoorti. Next base: position 80,810,383 of record NC_143571.1, read on the forward strand.
CATCAGACAAGGATGTACATTAAATCTTGTAAGATTTAACATCAAACCATCTTCCTGTACTTTCTCCAATTCTAACTACTGACAACTCAAATAAAGACGAAGTATTGCTTGATATAATGCCCCACTGACACCATATAACTAGCATTTTGAATAGCTTTTCTCTTGCCATCTTGTCATATACCATTTCCAGATCTACAAAACATAAACACAGATCTTTGTTATATTCCCATGAGTTCCCAACTATTTGTCTTAAAGTGAAAATCTGATACTATCAACTTCTATTTGGTCAGAACCTAGCTTGTTCTTCAAGTTTCCCTTCCACAATTTTTTTTAGCTTCTTCTGAGATTTATGGTAAGATTTATGCAAGTATACTTGCATAATGAAAAAAAGAGTAACCTAATGATATGGCTGAGTGGTTAGGATATACACTGAACAACGAACAGGCTGCAGTTTTAAATCCTATTATGGATATGTATACTGCTTGGAAAGAAGTCAGTCGATACACACACAACAGGCAAGGTACATCATGCCAAGTAAATTGGAGGAATATGATGTTACTAAGTCAGTGCAACTGTGAAACGGCTACGAGAAGAGAACTGAGTTTGAAAGAGACGTTGTGATAAGATGCCATGTTATGCAGGCCTATCTATTTAGCAAATTTTTGACAAATTGGGCCATTCCAGGTAAATAATTATTGATACCATATTGAAGTGCAGGGAGTCAACTACAAATGCTACCTGCAGCGGACAACTCACCACATTCACCGAATGTTACTGTAGGGTGCTACAAAGGATAATATTTAAAAACTGCGATTTATCAGCCAACATGTTGAATGTAGAGTTCCAAGCATCGACTGGAACACAAATTTGCACAAAAACATTCAGAACTTGCATATTGCTGTCCATGGTAGGATAACAATATGCAAGCCCCACATTATCCAAACCAACATGCACATTGTCTTCAACAGTGCAAAGAGCATGTACAGTGGGAAGTGGAAGCTTGGAAAGCTATGTTATGGAGCAACAAATCGCATTACACCCTCTACTGAATAGATGGACTGGTGTGGGTGTGGTGGATGCCCAGTGAACATCTTACCAGTGTGTGTAATTCCAACTATGAAATTTGGTGGTGGCAGCATGATGGTATGGTTTTGTTTTTCCTGGTTTGGCCTCGGATCTCTGTTTGTAGTTCCACGAACATCGAACTCCAAGAGGTATCTGAAAATTCTGGACAATGCAATGATTCCTACTTTGTGGCATTTTGACTGAACTAAACATTATCTTTTTCAGCAAGACAATTCACCATGTCATAAGTGCACTGCTGTAATTGCGTAGTCAAATGTGGTGACATGATTGTCACCACGCTTGACCGGCCTCCACAGAGCCCTGATCTCAGCCCTACTGAACATCTGGTATGAACTGGAGTGTTGGGTGAGATCAAGAGACATCCACCCAACAACAGTCCAGAACTTAATTACATGCCTACAGGAAGAATGGTCCAAAATTCTCAATCAGTCACTATCATACTTTTGTGGAAAGTATGCCCAGTAGTATTGCTGCAGTCATTGCAGAGAAAGGAGGCGTTATGTCTTATTAAGATGGGCACCATGGCTGTATGTTCCTCACACTGTGGTGTCTTTTGACTTCTTTCCAAGCAGTATACGTTTGTGATTATCTTCAGGTGGATGATGAAATTCATCACGTGTGAGATCACTGCTCTGCTTATTGGAGGCTTGAAGTAATTTTCATATTTGTTCTCTAGAGCAGGGTTTTCTGATCATGTAAAAATAAATTAAAAAAAATACAATATATATATGTGTGTGTGTGTGTTATAAAAATAGAAGAACAAATCCTTAGTCAACCCCACAATACTAATGTGTTATATGTTTACAATCTTCTATAGGTGAGTGGGAGTCACATAAAAAATATTAAGAAATCATTGATTTGAACGACAAATTGCATCAGTTACAACTACAAAGAGAAGCTTCCTCCTCCCTCTATATATAAAGACTACTCAGAGTTCATTTAGCAGGATATTCTCAAAACTCATCGATAACAAAGAAGAATTATTTTGTTAACCAGTTAGCTAAATTTCTAACTTAAATATCTTATAATTTAACAACAAAGATATTGTGGTTTGAATCAATAACAAATAAATTTTTCATTCTTGGAAAAAATACTAGGTGTTTCCAAGTTCTAATATACTTAATTCATTGTTGTATTTAGCAATAATGTTGAAAATGTGTTTGATAATGTTTCTAAAATCGATAGCAAATAACTATCATGTTATTTGCACATGAAAAGAAAAATGCTGTATGTTAAGAATGTCTGTTTTTTTTTAAATTATTATTTTGTTGTCTACAGAAGTAAGAACTAATGAAATGCATGTTTTCCATTTAAATCTTTATAGTCAACTGATTACATTTAGGTAGTAGGTGACCTTCATCGCCCAGTGTGAGACAACTACTATTCATTTATTAGGAGGGCTAGAGTAGCTTGGAAAAGAGTTGCACATTTGGTATCTAGCAGAGCTCCCAGATTATCTAATATTTTAGGCTACATTGAGAACTAAATGTATAGGCTAACTTTACAGCTTTTCATCAGTGGGTTTCACATAGAAAAAAAACTAATAATAATGTTAAGTTAAATAGCATTAATAAAGTGTGTGTTTTAGGAATGCAAAAATAAAGAGGATACTAACAAATAAAAATTGCATATTAAAACTGAATAGAAAAATATATCAAATTCTGTGGATATCTGATATAAATCAGAAATGGTGGAATTTTTGGAAATAAATAACATTCATTTAATTTTAATTACAATGAACATAACAGCCAAGTTGGTGCAAACCAACTCACTCCCAATCCAGTAAATAAATTGACATTTTCAAAACTGTCTTCAATAAGATTAGAAATATTTTCTCCACAGGAGCAAATTTCACTTTATTCAAAAAAGCATAGAAAACATCTTTGTCAACATCTTTAACCACCTTATCGGCCATTATGGATCAAATACGCATCCTCATACGCTTCGTATTCATCATATATTTCAATGTAATATCAATGGTATTACAATTTTAATATGCACTTCACATCCAAGATAATCTTGACGTCTTGGCTGGTAGCGTGGTTAAGCTGGATGTATTCAGAAAAACCATCTTAAAATAGTCATCTGCTTATCACATTCTTAAAACCAGCTTTAAAAATTCTGTGACCATTCTAAAGGAACCTCAGGGGAAAAAAAAGTTTCTATTGACATATTTTTTTTTTCTATATTTGAGTCTGACCCATTCATCAAAACAGCTTTCCTAAGGCCATCTTTATCTCTCCCTTCTTTCTACTCATCCTCCCTCCAAAGAGTTTACCAAATTCTCTGTTTGTTCAGAGTTATTAATATCTACACTTATTAGAATCTAATATACTACTAGGATCAGAAGTCTATGCATCGTGATGGAAAATTCAGAATACTGGACCATTGCATCATGTGCTAAAAAAAAATTTTTATACAGAATCTGCTTTAAGCAAGATTTTCAAAAAAAGTTATTCTGGCTATATAAACCATCCCATGTTTAACTAAATTGACTGTAAGCCCATATATAGCTCTAGGAAACTCATCTCAAGACACACAGCTATGCACACACACACACCGTCCTCATCTCTATAAGTCTTGTGACTTTTGGTGTGAGAACAGTGCTCAGTAACTAAAGTTAACTCAATTCCCAATAATTGTTCACATTTCGACCTTTTCATTGTTTCACTGCCACACTTTTTGTTGCTTTTTTAGCTAAAAAAAGTTCTTTATCTTGGGAATGCCAAAAAAAAATCGGAAGAATTATTGGAATTATAGTTTACTTTTCCTTTAGTGTTACATGGTGATCAGCATTCATTTTACACAAATTATGGACTCGACAACCGTGTTATAAATAATTATCTTAATTTCCCATTTTGACCTTCATATTAAGGTCATTAAGTAATTTCGTATGAAAGAATGTTTCTCTGATGCTGTCTTAAATGAATATAGCTTTGATGTAGTCAATATATTTTATTTCATTTATTTATTGTAATTTTATTTTATTTTCACTAGAGGTCAAGCTAGTAAAATAACCTGAAGTAAAATAAGTATGCTGAAGAGACAATAATCAAATCATTGTCTCTTCAGCATACTATGTGAAATGTAATTTAGCTTGTCTCTATATATATATATATATATAAGTGTATACTCCAGATGATGATGACCTTCATATGAAGGTTGAAACGTCAGGAAATTAAAATAATTATTTATAATACCATTGCAGAGTCCATAATTTGTGTAAAATGAAAAAAAAAATGTAAAATAAGTTATAGTTTAAAATTAATTACTTCTAAACCCACACCGTGTGTGTTATTATTTATTTCCAAAAGCACCATCATGCAAAACTGTCAGTTTTACCATGTATTACAACTTTTAATTTATTAAAATATCCAACTGAAAGATGGTGTTACTGGTCATCCCTAGTATGTAATACAATACAGTATATTGCCTGGAAATGTATAGTGGTTTTCATTAATTAAAACAGAACAGAATGACAGACACATACACATTAGGTTGGATGGCTTCCATTGTTGGACCCTGTTTATTTCAACAGACATGAACTTTAAAAACTATTGTGATAAAACAATTAATACATAATATTAATAATAATAATTTTATTACAATAATATTCGAGTATGAAGTTATTTCTGCTGTTCATTTTATTTTCCAAATTCATTCAAATATTTCAGTAAAATGTATGATTTTTCTCTTTTTTCTTTGAAAAAAAAAAAAAAACTTCCATACTGAGTTCTTTAATACAAAGAGTGCAACCGTTATACATATGTCTCCCATGAAAAATGGTGCCATCATAGTATTTGAAGCATTCATACATACATATATATATAAATATATATGTATGTATGTATTTATATATATATTTATACTTTATTTATATAATACGGTTTACCAACAATATTTTCACAGATAAAACTCATTTATATGAGCATGAATATGAAAACAGGGTAAGGGAAAAATTGTGGGTAGGGATGAGGGGGAATTATAAAGCTTTCATGTCCAAAAAGTAGAATATAAAAAATTAGGGATTTTACTGGAGATCAACATGTAATAATTTTACAGTAGGTAAAACTACGTATCGACTGGAAGAACATGTTTCATAATATCACCAACCTAGCTAGCTGTGCGTATGGTGACAAAGTTCTCTAATAGGCTCATGGAAGACTGGGATTAGCCAATCAGAGCCAGGTGATTTTTTTCCCCTTCCCGCAGATTGGTTTGATTTGGACTGAGCAAGATCACAATAATTAAGGCACTTTGGATGATGCATTAAACTAGCTTAACAAACCTTGTATTATGCTATGCCCATGACAGTGGTCTAACATTCTAAAACATTCGCAATAACAAGAGTCTACATCAACATATCACTGTGTTATATAAAGCTTTCAACATCGATATGAAGGTGAGAAAAATGTATGAAAAATGAAAATGCTCTAAAAAAAAAAAAAAAAAGAAAGGAAAAACACTTGGCATGGTATACAATACGCCCTCTGGTGCTAAGAGAACGCAGGCCAGGTCATCTATATACAATCTTTTCAGAGTTAATTAAAACCTTTTTTTTTTTTTTTTATGCATAAGGCAGACTCTGGCATGGTGTATATGTGTGAGCTCGTGACCAAAGCCTTCAAAATTCACAGCAAGAACTTTCTAAACATCTTCATATACTAATAAACTAATAATTTTCTTGTCCAAGAAAGACAATGTCACTCGGAGAAAAAAAGGTCAAAGAGGAATAAGGCAAATTAAAGTAATAAAACACGTAACTTTTCAAATAAAACACTCCACATAGACTGTTTGTATTTTTAACTACACAAGAATGAACAACAATCACTCACATGCACACACACACACACACATGCACACATACATACACACAAACTAGCATCAGAGGCTTATGCAGCAGAAAATGCAGTGACCAGATCCAAGGGTAGATAAATTTCCCTGCTAGGTAGCACACTAGTCATCATCTTTCTTCTCTGGCTTGAGATCCACCATGGCATGGAGTTCCTCTGGGGTATATCCCAGAAGGCTCTGCAGGTCACAAACAAAGCGATACACATAACGTTTCCCAGCAGTTTTGTGAATTATGTTTTTATCATAATAATACCGTAATCCACGACTTAGTTTCTCATAGTTCATTTTAGGCTTGTTTTTGCGAATGCCCCAGCGGCGGGCCACTTCATCTGGGTCGGTGAGCTTGAATTCCCACCCATCACCAGTCCAACTAATAAAACCTTGGCAGGACTTGTCAGTGAGCAACTCAAGAAGAAATTGCCAGAGTTGAATCGGTCCACTCCCTGCAATGAAAAATAATAGGGCTGTAAACACTATTCAAATTCTAATAAATCTAGCATCAAGAGAAAATATTTATTTTTCATTTCAAAATTAAGAAAATGCACCAATTCTGTCCCATTTATATTCAGTTTACATTCATAAGCAGAAGTTTTTTAATATAATAAATAACTAGATTAATCTAAATGGCACACCAATGTTGCATTTTCCTCACAAATAGCCTTATCTAAATATATATATCTAAATATATATATATTATTAAAAGGAGTTTGCGAGTAGTAACAATAAGCATAATGCAGAGCTATTTTAGAAAAATTCTCAGTAACTTTAATATTAAAAGTATTGTTAATTTTTCTTAAATATAGATTTTTTAAAAATATTTATACATGTAGAATTCTTTAAAAATATACAGAAATATCAGAAAATGAATGCTGACCTAGGTGGCCAAGTGAGCATCTTCACTCTTCAAACAACAGACTATAGATTTGAATCCCATCAAGGGTATGAATGTTTGTGAATGTCTTTAGGGGTAGATGCTTTTCAGTCAGTGATAGTGGGCATTGTCCAGAATGTTCAGATACCTCTTGGAGTCCAATATTTGTGGTACCATCCAAGGCCAAACCAGGAAAAACAAAACCATACTATCACACAGCTACCAACGAATTTCATAGTTGGGGTTATGCACTCTGGTAAGAGACGTTCACCAGGCATCCACCACACCCATGCCAGTCTATTTGGTAGAGGGTGTAACATGATTTGTTTCTCCATAACACAGCTTTCAAGCTTCCACTGTTCATGCTCTTTGTGCCAGTGAAGATGATGCTGTATATTGGTTCTGATAACGTTAGGCTTGCATATTGCTGTCCTGCCATGGAAACCCATGTTGTGAGCCTTTGTTTCTGAATGTTTTGTGCAGATTTGTGTTCCAGTCAATGCCTGAACTCCACATTCAATATGTACGAGTAGGCTGATGAATGGCAGTTTTTAGATATTATCTTTCATAGCACTTGCCATCATGTTCGGTGAGTTGTTCACTGCAGGTAGCACTTGCAGTGTACTCTCCGCACTTCCATCTCAGTAAGGTATCACTGATTGTTGACCTGGGATGGCCCGATTTGTCAACAATTTGCCAAACAGACAGGCGTGGCATCCTATCACACCACCTCTTTCAAACTCTATCAGTTCCCTTCTCATAGCCATTTCACCCAGACACAGTTGCAATGACTTGGAAGCATCATATTCCTCCAATTTATACTGACTACAAACATATAACTCATTACATGGCATGATGCACCTTGCTAATGGAGATGTCCTTTGGCTTCTTTCCAAGCAGTATATAACAGAGCCTACTAAAATTTTGGTTATATAACAGCTACATGTTTAGCACAAAAAATTAAATATGTTAAATAAGTGTTAGAAGTAGTACAAAAATTTTAAAATGTTTCAAATATGTAGAGCTGAAGTCAGAAACTGCCTCTTATGTGTGAATTAAACTTCACTGCAAGGCAGTTTTACAACTACAGCTGAACATGGAATAAAATTTCCTACTAAGAACAAAACATCACCAATCCCTAGGGTGTAATACAGAGTGGTAGTGTTTCGTTTAAATATAATAAGCTTTTTTTATACTATTTTACTTATATAATACAATAACAGTTTATAAGTCAAAGTTTTGTATACAGTTAAGCATTAGGGCAAAAATGCCTGTTGACTTATACTCTGTTATTATTTCAAGGATTTGGAATAACATTAATAAACTCTTTTGCTCTCTCTGTTACAGGAATGACTAGCCTTACAAAAGTATTCCAAATATCTGTATTTAAGTTCATCATGCTGTATGGAACATCTAGGAAAGGAATCTTATTACAATTGGTTGTTAACGTTCTAAAATGATAAAGCAAGTTTGCTCAATTAATTAACATGAAATGATCGTTATACAATCATTTCATGTTATACATAAAACAATGCAATGGTAAGACTGAAGGAGATTATTTATTATTATCATCATCAACATTTGACCTCCATGAAGTCAGAGACTCATCGTGGGAGGTGCTCACTATTGCATGCAATGCTCATCCAACCGCATCTTAAACTGCTTCAATGTGTCCACATCCACAACACACTCAGGCAATGCATTCCACTCACCAAACACCCTCCATGCAAAGAACCTGCTTCTCACTCCTTTGATCATACCCTCCTTATAGTTTCCAGCAATGGCCTCTTGTTCTACTTCCCTCTCCCATTCTATGAAAAATCTCTTCCATGTCTACCTGATAACAACCCCTGACCAGCTTATATGTCTCAATCATATTCCCCCCTCTTCCTCCTATTCACGAAGCTCTGCAACTTACATTCTCTCAATCTGTCCTCGTACTCCACGTTCCAAAGACCACTGACTACCTTTGTGAATCTTCTCTGTACCCTTTCCAACATATCCTCATCACCATGAAAACCTGGCAACCAAATCTGTGCACAATAATTATTCATTAGCTATTAAAAAAAAAAGCTTTAGTGATATGAAATTAGAATAAGACTTTCCCATATCTTAGATAGAAAGAGGCAGTCATTCCAATTAAGTTTGAATGGCGAAGTTAGGTGCTTTCTTTAAACAAACATTCCAATTTATACTGATGTCAACGAAGTAAGCGTATTTCAGATCATAAGATATTGTGGTTTGTATCTGTTCCATGCTGTGCCAAACCATGTTTTTCAAATTTGCTAATATAAGATTGAAAAATCAGCTAATGCTTTTTTTTTTGTTGTTCCCATATTAGGAGTAGGCGAGGCTGTTTTAGCTCTATCTAACTTTTGGAGATTGAGTGGGCAGTTCAATCTCCACTGGTAGCCAATCAGAGATAGCTGGCCCAAAGTGAAGAAGGTGGCCAACAAGTGCTGCAATCTCATGGCCCCTTAACCCTAACACAATATTTTTAATGTATTAAAATAGTGTGGGTTCGATGGCTGATTTTCTTGAGTTTACGAGACGAAAAACTTGAGTTTCCAGGAGGAAAAAAAACCCACTTGCCCATGCCAGGGATCGACTAACCTGTGAACCAGTTGAAAAAAAGCTTAGAAAATGTTTCCAACAATGGCCTCTTGTCTGCAACTAGACTCGAACTTATCTCGAAAGTATTTTTTCATGCAGTCAAGTGCCGTAGAGTGCAAACACCACTTTTACTGAGCTACACAGGCTCCCAGACAAGCATCCCAAACTGCACAGTAGAAAAGGAAATAATGACACCAATCTTATATTAGCAACAGTAAATCTGAGAAATCTGGCTTGGCACAGCTCAGAATAGATACAGACCACAATATCCTATAATCTGAAACATGCTTACTTCATTGATGCTGCTAAAAATTGGAACGTTTATTTAAAGAAAGTGCTGAGGCCTTACTTCTCTATTCGAACTTAAATCAGAACAACTGCTTCTCTATATCTAAGCTATGAGAACATCTTATTCTAATCACACGTCATTAAAGTTTTTTTTTCCTTAAATAGCTAATAAGTAATATTGCAATATTACTTCAATCATACCACTGCAATGTTTTATGTATAACATCATGCAGCTCTTACTTTTTCAAATCAATCCACTGTTCACATTCTACTTCGTAATTAACTATCACCACCACCACTGATGATAATGGCCTGTAATATTCAAGCTGAAATATATGGCTTTAAATAAATAGTATTACTTATTCCTTAAAATCTCTCATGGCACAAGAATCTCTTCAAGTTTGCTCAAGTCTTTGAGAATTAATTTCCACATATTTCCTATCCAAGTCTCTCACTTCTAAATGTTATTGTTTAATAATATTTAGGCTTGTTCCACTGTTATTCACAATACTGCATGATGTGAAAGATCCCTCTCTTGATTGGGATTGTATGTTCCCTTTCATTAATGCTTTTTCAGCATCTCACTGCTAAGATTTATAGCAGCTATCAAGATCATAAAAGCACACACAAAAAAAAAGATGAAATGTGGTCCCACATCCGAAGGATGTCTTTCAAGTCATTCCTTACCAAGGAAATTCAAGGTAAATACTAGTTTGTCTTTGCTTAAGAGAAAAAAAAAAGTTTTTATAGATACATAGTCTACATTGTCTATTTACTCCCTTTCAAACAATAAGTTATATGTGTATTCTATACCCTTCCTTTCAGCTAGCAACCACAACAGATTTTTATGTCTGCATTATTTAATCAGCCAGAAAAGCATTTATGAAAATATACACACATTAATGTGAAAAAATGCTATTTTACTGGGAAAAATCTTTATAGTGATAGGCTGAACTGAAAGTATGCATTATTTGATCATCGGCTCTTCTCAACAACATTACATGAGCTGAGGATTATAAACTCTTCAAGAAACATCAATCTGGGTATAGCACTTCATTTACTCACATCAAAACTAAATAACATATAGTTGAGCAAACTGTTTTAGATACTGCCAAATCCCACCAATACTTCTATAACATAACCTTCACTCTACAACATCTGCTATTGTCTTTTGTTCCACAGTTTGTATCAAATTTGATCTACTTTCATTCTGTCCATATATTGATCAGTATGACATCAGTGAGAACAGTAATCCATCCTTGAACATTCAAATAATATGTAACATTGATACTCAAATTCTCTTATGATGAGATCTGTGAAGAGAATTTGATTTGCAACCTCTGTATATTATAATTGTAATAGCATAGCATTTCAAAACACTTTATTAAAATGACAATGAAATGTCCAGCTGCTCCTCCCTCATTCCAAATCCTTGTAATAGCATAAATCAATAAACTGAAACCGAGAACAGTGAGATACACACAGGAAATAAAACTTGCATACTATTGACCTGAATATAATCTTTATTTCATAAAAAATGAAAGAGTAGCAGTATAAACTGCTTTATGCTATTCATATCTTGTAATTTAGTAGATATTAAAATATGTTATTTAAGATTTTGCCATACTAGTTTTAATTCAGTATTATGTTTCTTTCTGCGAGTTTTCCATTACTATTATATTTTATTAGAAATTCATATAATTATATTTTAACTATATTTAATTATTTTATTAGCACTAGCAAAAGTGTATATCACTGTCCTTCCAGTAGCAATTACCTGACTGCACAAAGAGATTTACTATTTGTTTTTCCCCTTTATTTTTCTAATCACCAGGCAAAGCTGAGCCAAAAACAAAAATCATATGGAATTACTTAATTTATAAAGAAAGTGCAGTCAGATAGTGGCAGCAGCAGTGGATAATATAAGAGCACACGTAACCCTCTAACCCAGTGTTTCTCAACGTGGGCAATTTGAATATTTTGGGGGGCAATTAGAAAATGTACATGTACATATTTATGTTATACTTTTTCAGAACTTGGCCGACTATTATGCTAGAGGGAGGGCATCAAAATCTTTGAGACGTTGAGGTGGGGCATGATCCAAAAAACATTGAGAAATACTGCTCTAACCCTTCCCTAATTTCCACTCTGCTGCCCTACAGTAAACGCAACAAGAACACACCAGAGTAACCTGCGAGCACGGCGGCTTGAATGACGGGCTTTGCATCACTTCCTTGGACCTGGGTCTGGCCTGGAGATTGGCTCTGTACATGGCCCAGATGGTTCAGATTGGGGTGGTTTTCTCGAGGTGTAAGTCCTGCAAATGCCGGGTGATGAGGATGATGATTGTGACCACCAGGTAACCCTCCGTGGGTTCCTATATCTCCAGGCCACTGATCGGTGGGGGTGGGTACTGATGTAGGGACTGTTTGGAAAGGTGGTTCATAGTGATGACTGTAGCCATCTGATATTGCCAGCTCATGAGGAGCATAGCGTCCTGTAACAGACAAAATGGGCAGTTTGAATCTTCTGCTATTTTGTACATACATCATCTTAAACTATTTAATGAAAGATAATAAGATATGACAATGCAATAATAAGATATGACAATGCAAACCACAATATCTTTTTTTTTTACAAGAGATCTGACAATAAAGTAATGGAAATGATTTTGTTATGGACCAATGGCCATGGCAGCAATATATTTCAGTATACAAACCTTACTACATAATTCTATTTAGTATTAGAACTGGTTTGAGTGCATTTGTCTGAAATGGCATTGTTTTTATCAAGGTAATTGTTGACACTCATCAGCAGAGAATCAACATAGATTTCTAGTGAAAGCCAAGGAGAAAAGGCTCCAAAATTATTGAAATACTATGTAATGTTTATGAACATAATGCAATGTCTTTGGGTTTGTAATAGGGGAAATGCTCTCTTCGAGGCATTAATAGTGATTTAAGTAATGCCTTATCACTATTAATTAATGCTGAAGAATGCATATTAATGATATTAAATCCAGACTATGACATCAAATTATGATTATAATATTAAAAGAATTACATGATTTGGTATAAAATTATAGGTATAAAAGTATATTAACTGCTAGAATGATAACAGGGGAACTAAATATTAGCAAAGCGACCATATATGATTAGAAAGTTGGACATGAAAAATCTTTAAGTAATGACAATTCCAAAAAATCTCACTGAAGAGCAAAATTTTGGAATTTTTAGTGAAAAAAAACAAAAAAACTCTTAGAATATTGAGGTTCATTGCCCTTGTGACAAATTCAGGTATTGGATCGCATTCATCTCAGCAAGTTACTTGCTCCCTTTGAAGGTAACTCCTGTGTTTTTATAAAAATTTCTGTTCACGTCAAATCCATAATAAAAAATCACATTGTTAAAAATTCAGACAATTAATTTTGACAACACATCTTTATTTACTAATGTACCACACTAACAGAGACTCTTGATTTAATAAATGAAACAAAATACTTAGCACAGTTAAGTGCTTTGTATTCTGGCTGCACTATATACATGAGTTGTTTGCCATTTGACTCGTATGAACAAGATACTTTAGATTCTCTCTTTAGACTGCAAGTAGCAGTGTAAAGAGAGGCATTATCAAACTTAAGAGCCAAAGAAAAATACAAATGATACCCAATATAACACATTGGCAATTATAGCTCATAAGCATGGATCCACCTTGAATCTCAGAGACTTGACCCTCAATTTCATATCTACCATAACTCCAAGATCTGTACCTCATCAGTCAGTACCATTGACAGTGTAGCATAAATGCAGCCTGCTTCACGGAGCGGTTTAATATGGGCGCTCGTTCAGCCATATTGTGGTAGGTGCCGTTGCTACACTAACAATTCCTCTTAGCGTAGCAAGTGCAGAAAGAAGTTTTTCCAAACTTAACTGCTTAAAAATTATTTACGAACAGCAATGACCCAAGAAAGATTGGTTGATCTAGCAACTATATCGATAGAGGTGGACATAGCTTATAATTTAAATTTAGAACAGTTTTATTGTGCAATATCCCTGTAGAGCAAACATTTAATTATGTAATCATTTCGGATTAATGTTTCTCTTCTAATAAAAATGAAATAGCAATTGGAGATGTTAAAGATACCAAGCAATTTTATAAGCTAGGATTTTTAATCCTTTTTCCAAAGTAAGCAAACAGCCAAGTAAGTCAAGTTTGCGGCTGCACATAGTGCAACTCATGGTAAAGGTAGAGCAAGCTCTGATCACTTTCCTTAGAATTTTCCCCAAATGCAAAGCACATTTCCTTGCAGAAATGTATGATGCTATGCACTAAGGTAATGGTCACTACTCATACCTGTTTCGACCTTTATTGAGGTCTTGTCAGTGGGAGCCAGACCTAAAAAATGCCAAGGGAGCTTATAAATATTTTACCTAAACAAGTTGCCATAAGGTGCTTTGACCTTATTAAATAAAAATCTCAGGATGAGACTAATATAATATGTAGAAAAAAACCCAGCTTATAAAATTGCTTGGTATCTTTAACATAATATATACCCAAGGTAAAATACTTTCAGCAATTGTAGATTTTCTTATAATTTTGTCTTATAATCCATCAGGAGCGATATTTAATTGTTTGTCTCATGGCACAATCTAATCTGGCGATGACCCTGTCATCAGTTTTCTCCATGCATAAAACCACCAATATATAATATGACATTTGAAATCACATCACATAAAGTGCATAACTTTACGCTTACTAAAGTCACTGTCATTTGTTCACAGTTCCAGTCTATTCAAGTCATTCTGTAAGTGGTGCATATTAGTAGCATCCCTGATCATCCTGATTTTCTTTATTTTGCCAGCAAATAACTGAACATTTACTGTCAGGTCCTTCTCATTAGTTCAATGACTGCCTAGATCACTGGTCATTCAAATCCGGCAAATTCATATCCCCATATACCTTTCTGATACCTGTCCATCAATATGCATATTATAATACACAAATATTGCGTATTATTAAATACATAATAAATGGTTTTTGGACACTCTTAGCTAATAAACCAGACCTTCATGGTTTGTTTTTATTATCAGGAAAGTACTAAAACAAAATTAATTCCTAATACACTAGCCAACAAGAACAAAATATGGATACATCCTTTGGAAATTACCCTTAAGATTTTAATTCCAACGGTACTATTTCATTACTAAGGAAGATGAAATCTATCCCTTAAATCCTAAGTGGCTCCCAACCTTTTCAGTAATCAATCCCTTCCTGAACTTGAAAAATTATGGTGGATCCCCCTCAAAAAAAAAATACGCAAAATCAGCAATATACGTTTAGTAAAAATATACTGCCTGTGGAAATATGCAACTAGTAATCACCCGAGGAATATTGTGTAGTCGGAAGAATTTTTCTTCCGAAAAATCATATTTTTCATCCCACTCGAGTACAATGAAATTTAAAAATTACCCTCAATATAAAATAAAAGACAATGCACGAAACTTTCTAGCAAGTTCGATTGTTGGTTTGGTATGGCTTAGCGGATCCAAATACCTTTGGGAAAAAGGTATTATGACTTGCCCATGTGTGGACAAAATTATAAACACTGCACAAACACCAGAGTTGAAGATACTAACCAGTAACAACAAGATTTTTTTGGTCAATAAAATGGATCAGCAAATTTTTTTTGGAAGAGATTGCTTGTCGGAACAGCAAACTTGACATACTGGGTATATATATATATAAAAAAAAAAAAAATGAAACAACAAAAATATTATTTTAGGTGCCCAGGTTGTAAAACCCTGGGTACAAATCCCATCCTAGAGACTCAGAACGTGAGTAACCTGTATCAGGACTATTGAACTGAATTGTGAGTTCGTGCATGGTTAGAAGAATTTTTCTTCCAAAAGATCAGTTTTTCACCCACAAAACGGCCCAAAAACATACGTAATTAACAGAAATAACACACTGGCCTCAACAGTAATTAACAGAAATAACCTCGGCAGTGACTTTAATCAGAAAAGTTGACATTATACTAAAAAGCTTTTGGAATATGAGAACTTTTTGAACTTTAAAAAAATTTCATGGATCATCTGGATTAATAAAAAAAGCATACATGCAAAAACATCAATACGTTAAATTAAAGATGCCAAGAACTTTGGACAACAATATATATTTTGTTAAAATAAATACAGGTATCCCTTGATATATATGCGGTTTTGATTAGTGCAAAAAAAAATATTGTGACTATAAACTTGATATATGCAGGGCCGGTTCGAGAGTATCTGATGCTCCTAGGCAAAGAAAATTTAATCGCCCCTATATATTGTATCTCTATATATTCATATTCATAGTACTATGCAGCAAAATCTGGCGCCCCGAAGTCTTTGCACCCCTAGGCGATTGCCTAGGTTTACCTAATGATAAAACCGACCCTGGATATATTGCGGTATCAAATTTGATTAGTGCGGCCCAAAAAGTTTGAAAATAAGCAAAGCGTTAGACTTGGTCAATGAAACCGATAAGATCACGTGATATAGTTCGCCCACCGATTTGAGGTCCCTCGATACTTCTGCGCATGTCAGAAAAAGGAGAATCCATTCCGTTAATAAGGTAATCGGTCTGTCTTCTGGGATGTAATAATAAACAAACTGAGTTTGTTTATTATTACATCCCAGTATGGCTGGGATGTAATAATGGTATGGCTTATGAGTTTGTTTATTATTACAGGTCGGAAAATTTAGCTTTTCTTTTACGAACATTGCTGTTTTTAAAGTGTAACTATTTTGCTTGTATAACAGTTGGAAAAATGTACGTAGAGTGTTAATACGTGCAAATACTGCGTTCTACATAAAACAATGTCACTTCGCTCCATGATAAGTTTCCTTTTATTCTGGGACTTTTTAAAACAAAATCCGATTTCATGAAGTATTTTCCTTAAAGTTTCTCTTTTCCAAGGAAAATTAATTTTTTCTTTAAGCACAGGAATCAATTTCGGAACAGTTGGCACTCTTTTCTCGACCACGTAAAATTCGTGAATAGCTCTTCTTATAACGTCTACATCAAAATCATTCTAAGCTATGGTTTCGATGGTTTTCTTTCTCTGGCGCTTTTTTTTTTTTTTTAGGAGATTTAAATTTTGGCTTACCTTCACTTTTTGATTCCCTACGAATTCTTTTAACAGCCGACCCCGATACGCCCGCAATTGCACTTGCACGTTTTATGACTTGAGAAAGGGAAACAAGAAGACGGCCTTCTGACGATTCTTTTTCGCAGAATGTCAGCACATTATTCAATATTCTTTTGCAAGAGCTACTGAAACGTGTAACAATAGAACTTGTTGACTGTACTGGATCCATCATACAAATTAATAATAAAAAATAATGCAAAAAGAGAACAACAAAAATCAAGCTAGTACTAGTACAGCGACAGACAAGAAAGCATGTGATTTCGCATGTTGGCGACCAATTCGTACATCCTTCATTTCTTTCTCCCCTTCAGCATGAATCGACCATTCTTGGCACCAAGCCAAGAAGGGATCTAGAAATGGTGGGCGAACTATACGAGTCGTGCTCCAACGTTAGTAACTCACTCTCGGCCTCAGTCTCAGTGCTTCAATTTATCAGCAGAGCGTAGCGCGTACCGACGTATATGTGTATGTATTACAGTGTACGCTTACGGTCTATCCGCATATCACGTAATTTTCAATAATTTATTAATTATTAATAATCATTAATTTCAAGTTCTTTGATAGTTATGTAAAGCATTACTCTTCTTGAAATCGAACATCAACAGACATACGAAGAGGAAGAAGAAATGGAAGATGTATCTAAAGAAATCACTATCAAAGAACTTGAAAAATTGTTTAGGACAATTGAGAAGGCAAAAGAACTTATACTAGAGATAGAGCCAAATGTAGAGAGAAGCAGTAACGTTAGTCACGGTTTAGATAAACAAATTGATTGTTATCGCAAAATCATGGAGGAGAAAAAAAGCTACCATTGTTCAGTTTACGTTAGATAAGTTTTTTATAAAAAATAAATATTTAGATAAGTTTTTATGTAACAAATATGTATAAATAAAATATATAAATACATGTCACCTTAAAAAAGAAATGATGTTTAAATTTTTATATTTTGCAGGATTCATTATAATTATTCCCATTAATTCTTTACATTGAATAATGCGGTCTCCATTGAGGATTAATTAACCGCATATATCAAGGGATACCTTTATTTCATAATGCCACGTTTAACCTTTTGATATCCACAGGCACTTTTTTGTTGTTGGTGGTTTAAAGATATGTTAATCACATGCTGTTTGCCATAATATTCAATAAAATTTACTAGTTTACCATTATGTTACATATTATACATTTATTTAAAAAATACGCTAACCTTTTATTTAACTTTTGGAAATTGGAGGTAAATCGATCAGAGACAGCTGGTCGAAGACTATCAGTGATCATAATTAACAACTGAGGAAGAGAGTACGACAAACAACTATCACCATCTCATGCGTGATCAAAACTACAAAAGTGAAAAAAAAAAACGTGGTCCCTAACACTAGATAATATTATCTGAATTACTGCGAGTTCTAAGGTCGACTTCGTTTATTTAATTTATTGATTTGCGATATGAAAAACACGAGTTTCCTGGAGAAAAAAACCTATTTGCACATGCCGAAGATCGACTAACTCGGAAACCGGTCGAAGAAGGGCTTAGAAAAAGTTGTTTTGATCAGCGACTAAAATCGAACTTAGAACAACTTTCTTCGGGCGACCTTAGCTATGGACGCAAACGTCATTCGTTACATATAATACACTAAAAACCAAATATATCCTCCCACCATCACCACACGGAGGATAGCCATCATAGACCTATGCAGTTCTGCACTTGTGATATATCTCCTTTAGATCCATTCTTTTGGCTGCTGATGTAAACACCTGAGTATTCTTGTATGATTTTTAATTCATACAAGATTATGTGATAGCCAAAATGGTACTCGATATTGATAATGTGGTTTTAATTTATTACTTTATCATTAACTCAATAGTAGAAACTTGAACGACTATGACAAATACAAATAAATATCGACTCACCTCTTGGGAATGCTTTCCCATGAAAGGGTGGTTGGTACTTTGTTTCCTGGGCTATGGCTAGCGAAGGTGGATTAGGGTAAAACTCCGGACTACTGTCTAGATAGGCAGCATGTGCCGAAGGTGCTTCTAAGCCATAGTCGTGAGTGTCATCGTAGTGATGAGTCAACCCCATCTCATCATGGCTCATATCATTAAGAGTGTGCATTGACTGAGCTATGTGGCTGTATCCACCTAAAAGAAAAAAGAAGGAAAAAAAAAAAGAGGGGGGTGTTAATATATGTAACTAATCAAGTCAATTCTAAAGAAAAAAAAATCTGATTGGATCATTTTGAAAGAAATTTGTGATTGCTAATAGTTCATGCATAGATGCTGCTGTCATCTACCGGACATACGAAATTTAGTTCTGATTGTTTTTTAAATTATAAATAAAGCCTTAGCCATTTTGCATTTAATAGTATATCATGCTTTATGCATATAAAACATGATCTATTATCAAAATAATGCACGTTTAGTGGATTTCATTTAAAGTGAAACGATCTAGTCTTGTCATACCTCTGTTATTGCATTGCTTGGCTAAAAGACAAGGGTTCTAAGAAGTATGAATACTGTTAAGAAATCGTCTATTAAAAACTGTTTAATCTAGTATTTACCTTTCTTATCTTTACATCTTCCTTCTTTCTTCCCCTCTTCGTGTCCCCTTAATACCGCTGCAGTACCGCATGTTTGTACAGTAATGAATGAACTTTTTCCAGTGAGGAGGGAAAGAAACCGGATGTGACGTCACCAGGCGTGACGAGTATGGGAACCACGGCATGTTGTCCACCTGTTCGTTGCTCGGCTGCGCACGGATTGTTTGCTTCCTGCCAAAAAAGGTTCTCCCTTAACATATGAATATCCCCCCGGCCCCACAGACGCCCTTCACATATTCACCTTAGTTTATTTCAACCAGCTCTCTCTCTCACCCCCACCCTACCCCTCTAGTCCATCACACTGTGTACAGTTAAAGAGAGAAGAGTTCCACTTCCGGCCAACATCCTGTTAAAAGTATCTTAATTTGAGCCTTTTACAGAAACATTTCATTTGTTTTGTTGAATATCACTTTTTAACTGTGTAAAAAATGTATAGGGCCAATAGTCAATGTTCTTTGTGTTTTCATATACATTTCTTTCTCTCTATCTATCTCTTTTCTCTTGCTGGTTTGTCTATCTATGTTCCAACATGTTTGTCTATCTATGTTCCAACACTTTAAGAGCAAGTGTTTTATAACACTTGCTCTTAAAGACCAGGTTAAGCCACACATGAACAACACTCTTTGACAGTTGCACGTTAATATTTTTAGGCCGAAGAATCAGGCAAATCCAGATAGTAAAAAGTAACTCAAGTCCCTCAACATTAAAGGCTGAAACTGGAGTAGTTTGAAAAAACCATTGTTGATTTCTACAGCAGTGTTCGCAAATGATCTAAACCCTGAAATTCACCAACGGTAATAATGTAGTATAGGTTTACAATCAATTTATAGTTAACATGATTAAAATCACAAGATTTAAGATGCCACATTTCTTGCATTGCTTCATATATTGAAAAAGTAAATGTTAAGTTTCTTACATTACTGGAAATGTAATTATTACAGACATATTCAAATGAATTGATTTTTACAACAATAAACTGTTCGGTCTCTGTCAACAGATGGCAGCACTAACGTGAACGCTGGAGTACCGCTATTAAAACATGAATAAAAATTTTAATTTATTAACCATACTATAGATGTACACGGGAAAGTGGAACGCATTTTATTCCTTTTCAACCAGAACTTATCTTTAACAAAACCCGATATCACCACCTCTACCGATGGCTGCTTTATTATCAGCTTGGTGGCAGCGGGATCAACTGTTTTCAATTCTGGGTTAATAGGTGGCAACTTCCGTTCCCTAGGGGCACTGTAGCACGTGACAGACGGAAGGCCTACTTCCGTCAGACATTTTGCAGGGATCAGTCCCGATTTCCTGCTGTAGACAAGGTGTTGGAGTCGATACGGTTAATGGCCTCGCCAAAAATCACGGTTGCACTTTCTCCAGATATACGATCATATCCGGTCCAACCAACAGGTGATGTTTGTACCAAGCAGAAGTCTGCCCGGGGGGGGATTACTGTACAACGGAATTTTCTACTTTGAAAAGATGATTCATGTCGAATATCTTCAAAATAAATGGGTGAAAATTGCCAAACAATGCAATACCCCTCCACAAAATATCGTATCCCTAACATATTTAAAAAAGATTTATTTATACTTACTTAAATGAAGAAAGCGTAATTTTCCCATCGTCTCACTATTGGACTAACTGCCTGGTCTATAATAAAACTAACGCTACAGTAATACTGTGCCAGAAGGGTACATGTGCGGTACGGCTCTACAAATTCGAGGCAACAGATTGTGAAATTTTCCTTTCGACTAGTGGGAAAGTATGGAAGTAAAAATATCTGAACTTATTATGCTACATATGCGTTGTTTTGATCACAATGCACGCCTAGAAATGACGTACTGATGATAGAGGATGCAATACTTCCTGTAGCTCGGTCCAACCCATAATGTTCAATAAGGTTGATGTGGCAACTGTTCGTGCGTTATATCAGCTATACATCGTTCTCATAATTCTAGATATTATGAAATGGCAAATAGAGAGTAATGGTCCGCATATTATATTATTCGTTAACATGACGTCACAGGAGATAGTTATAAATGTTTGCAAGGAATCAAACGAAAAGAAGCCACCGATGGCGGGGGGGGGAGGCAAAAGAGACTAGTCCAGAACTAGTGAGTTCTTTGAATACTTAGATGTACTGATTAGTAATCATAATGATAACAAAACTTTTAAGAGCTATTGGCGAAGGGAACCCAACATATATGCTTAAACACGCACTGTATATTAGTAATCACAGCTGTGCTTTGTTTGCAAGTGTATTAAAAACAAGTTTCTACTCTGTCAGTCAGCATTGTTAACCTTCTTTCGAGTAACCATATCTGGATGTTGTATTTATTAATTGATGAGCTCACTAATAGCAACGCCAACTATTCCCTTCTTTTAATGATAACAAGGCGTTCGTTCCTAGACCCATATGAGGAATAGAACAGTTAAGCCTTTGCCATAAGCTATCAAAGGATATGGAGTTGAACGTTGGTCAATTAATTATTATCATTCGTTTTATGAATGGAAGAAATCATTATATCGTGTAGTTGCAAATGTAATTAAGTTTAAGATAACAATTAACTTTTCCATTAATCTTTCGAATTTCATTTTAATTTTTTTTTTTGACAAATACTTACCATCTATAAAGGGTTGATGGCCGGAAACTGGGGTACCTGGTTGACCTCCGTTCATGACAGGGGTCACCTTTTGCTCCGGTAATGGAAAACCGCCACCCTGCTGGAAGAATTCGTCGAAATCAGGGGTGCATACTGATTCGTACAAATTAGAGGGAACGTTCTCCAAGGAAGCACGTTCCTTTTCAACGTCTGCAAGAAAGAAAGAAAAAAAAAAAAAGAGAGAGAGAGAAATGAATGTATGTCAACTATCGCTATGAATTTGTACACGCACAGACACACACACACACTGATGTTTTTTTTTTTTGTTTTTTTTATCGGACATATTATTATAAGCGGATCAAAATTTCAATTTTCTTTCTTTATTTTGTATTAATAATTGCCACATAATTCGTTTCTCGATCAGTAAATCACAACCGAATTTTTTTATAATTCCTGAATAAAGGGACAATCGGGGGACCATTTATTCATGGATATCCAAACTGATTGTTAACTAATACTAAATAAATATTCTCAAAGCTTACCAAACCGATGATATGATCCGTCATCAAAATAATTACCTAATCTGTTCTATATCATAGAATCGTGGCCACCCTATTCTGCATAATCACATCATACGAAGAGTTCTGTTACACTATTTATGTCACGCACCTTCCGAACAATAACAAACTATTTTCATAGTAATATATTGTAGCTGTGCGCAGAATATTATATTATATGCGTTGTTTGATCCGCGATCATGATCACAGCCTACTAATAGGATACGAGGAGATTTAACCACTCTAGCGGCACCATAGATAAAATACACTATCATTGTACAATTGGGAGAAGTCACGGATCCAAAATATAGTTAGATGTGGTGTTATATAATTTTGTGTTCCTTATATACAAAGGGCGGGAGAGGCGGAAATCAGATACAGTATTTCTAAAACCCACATTGAATCGTTTGAGTTTTCCGAAACATATGTGGCAAGAGTGCTTAGAAATGCGTTACAGTTCTAACAAGTTTTTTTTTTGTAGACAGTATTTTACCTTGGGTATAATAAATGTTAAAAATACCAAGCAATTTTAAACCTGGTTTTACTCCATTTCCCAAGTAAGCAAACAGACAAACAAGTCAAGTTTGCGCCTGCAAGTGATGCAAGTCTAGCTGATCCTACAGATAGTGCAAGACCAAGGCAACTCGTGGTAAAGGTGGCATAAGCTCTGATCACTAATCTTAATATTTACCCTTAATGCCAAAACACATCTCCAAAAAGGGTATGTATGATGTTTTGTATTAAAGGCAAGGGGCCACTACCCAGACCTGCTAAACTTGCATCACT
Organism: Typopeltis vanoorti; assembly: GCF_054136105.1. NCBI lineage: Eukaryota > Metazoa > Arthropoda > Arachnida > Uropygi > Thelyphonidae > Typopeltis > Typopeltis vanoorti. The sequence continues at coordinate 80,833,839 of NC_143571.1, forward strand.
TGCAGGCGCAAACTTAACTTGTTTGTCTGTTTGCTTACTTGGGAAATGGAGTAAAACCAGGTTTAAAATTGCTTGGTATTTTTAACATTTATTATACCCAAGGTAAAATACTGTCTACATTTATATCTCCTCCAGAGATTTTTATTTAATAAGGTTAAAACACCTTATGGTAACTTGTTCTGGTAAAATACTTATAAGCTCTGTATTACTAAATCTTGGTATTTCTAGCCTGGCTCCCACTGATGAGGCCTCAATAAAGGTCGAAAGCGGTCTGGGTAGTGGCCCCTTGCCTTTAATACAAAACATCAGACAAACTTGACTTGTTTGTCTGTTTGCTTACTTGGGAAATGGAGTAAAACCAGGTTTAAAATTGCTTAGTATTTTTAACAAGGTTTTTTTTTTTTTAGCTTGTTTTCTTCAGTACAGTTAGCACCTATATATCTGATGGGGAAACTGTGGCACTCCATATTGATCGGAACACTACCAATATACTTCAAGAACCAAACTTGTGCCTTGTTTGTACAGAGTACAACTCACCAGAACACACATAATACATCGACGCCTGAATGAATGTTCTACCGGAGGGCAGTTTTTTTATTTATTTATTTTATTTGTTACCGAGTGATTACCTTATTCTCTCTCTCCAGCTAACAGCTGTGAGTTCGAATCCCGCCGTAGGCATAGATGTTGATAATTATCTTTAGATGGGCAATGAATTTCGTCACCAGATGTGCGACCATCGCCTCGTTTATTGGAGGCCTGAAGCAGCTTCAAAACATTTCACGTTTGATGTCTAGAACAGGGTTTCTGGACTATGTAAAAACTAATAATAAAAAATACAAAAATTATAAAATGAATAAGAAAAATAGGGGGGAAAATTCTTAGCCCATTCACGATATTAATGTACTGTAAGCTTTCAATCTTTTGTAAGTAGGAGCCACATAAAAAATCTAAAAGATAAATTTAATTTAATACTAGGAGGGGGTCGAATTTCTCATGCTAGCGTCCAATAAATAAAATGACCACTGTGGGTTCGATTCTAGTAATTGGAGAGGTATCTCTAGTTCAGGCGATATCGACAGTGCCCTTTGGTGGGAAAGATTTAGCTTTGAATCTTTTGACGATGCCAGAAACATTATAAAGGCTTTTCAATCGAAGGTGATTTAGTCGATCTCGTATGCCAGTGAAAATATGTTTGTTGCTTTTCTTTTCTTTTTCCGACAACAGTTTACAAATATTAAACGTCATGCAGTGCTGTCAGTCCTCAAAACAATCAATAACATGTGTTAAAAATTATAGCCACTATATAAATTTTATTTAAAGTATTCCATATTTTCTTTCATTTTTCATTTGATATTATACCTCAGTATCCATCAAAAGTAGACGATTCATCTTATATAGAAACGCTCAAAGACTAAGCCAAAATATAATAAATTTAAAGAATAATTATAATTTAATACAATGTAATATTTCATTTGCGAAAAAAATAATAAATTTCACGTGAGAAAATACTTTCTTGATATAATTGATAATATTTTGTTATTTAAATAAAGAAAAATTAAGCGGATGAAACTTAGTAAGATTACTTTATTTAAAATTAATTAAGATTTTTTAAAAATATATTTTTATTAGAAGAAATCGATTCCCATTTATGATTTAAATTAAAATAATATGAGATTAATTGATATTAATATTAATATTAATAAAAATCGAATTCCTCTTATGAATGAAATTACTAGACTGAAGAACTATTAAAATGTTAAAATACAATATTAAAATCCTTATAGTCCTTATAAGGACTGGCTTAAAGGGGCGAAGCAAGAATGCTTTTCATATTCCCCGTTATCTGTAGAGGACAGTGTAGGGATAAGGTGTTATTGAGCTATTAAAGCTCTGATCATGGCAGGAGGGTAACAGCAATAGCCGAGCCTCATTAAGAACTTCATTGGCTACAGCATTGCTATCCATTACCCTCCAAGGGTATTGGATAGCAATGTAGTCCTTATAGTCCTTATAAGGACTGGCTTAAAGGGGCGAAGCAAGAATGCTTTTCATATTCCCCGTTATCTGTAGAGGACAGTGTAGGGATAAGGTGGTATTGAGCTATTAAAGCTCTGATCATGGCAGGAGGGTAACAAGCAATAGCCGAGCCTCAGTTAGAACTTCACTGGCTACAGCATTGCCATCCAATACCCTCCAAGGGTATTGGATTGAATGAATCAATCACCGCATCTCACGGTCGATTGATTCTCATCCATTCTAGCAATGTAGTGTCGTAGTGCCGTAGTATTTTATTATCCTTTATATAAAAAAAATAAGAGTATACTTAATTATTCTAGCTAAACTCTGAAATTATGCATTTTATAGAATTTTTAAAATAATGTAAAGTGTATTATTATACAAAACAAAATATTATATTCTTTTTTCAACAAATTTTTAAGCATTGAAAAAGGGGTTTAAAACTGTCAACTTTTTTATACTGCAAAGATAATTCAGATACCAATGAAATAACTTTCTAAGTTTGCCACACTAAAAAAAAAAAAACTGAAAATTTCTCGATAATATAATAATACATTAGAACGGATAGTTTCACTTTCAGGGAATATTTAAATTCGAGATCTACGATTCTCATTTATGATTTAAACGACAGTTGAAAGAATGAAGAAAATAATTGAAAATACAGGATGGATTTTATGATGTGGATCAGAGAATCCACATCATAAAATATAAATAAATAAACCTCTATGGTTAAAATCTTCCACAATTGGATATTCTGCAATCTAAATAATTAATAACGTCAAACAAAAATCAATTAACAATAATACAATGTATTATTGTATTACTTTTGAGCCATCTTGCATATGTAAATTTAATTGATTTCTCACTGTTACAGTACGTATAATTTGTTCATTGAGGTATTTAAAAATAGCATATTTATGAAGCGTTTTGTAAAGTTACTATATATCGGTACATAAGCAAATCGTATCGTAGAATTTTGCGCTAACTTATACTATATACAGGCGATGGTGGATATTAGGGCCGTAGTTTCGCAAAAGTGTTTAGATTTACAAATTAAAAAGGGACTAAATGTGAAAATATTCATAATCAAATTCCTGATATGTACCCTCAGGGATGTACAGAATGTTATACAGAGAGAGAGAGAGAGAGACCTTAATCTTTTTTTAATTTCATTATATGCAAAATAAATAAATAATGTCGTGCCACATTCTCACCAAATTCTGAATTTGAGCACAAGCTATTATCTGTGAATTAAACCAATAGCAAACTAAATGAATATGAGAAACTATTACATTTATTATTACAATCACATTATTATATGATTTACTTCAGATGATTTTGTGATACTGGAAACATCTCAATGGTACTTTTTCTCTTCCTTACCTTGCATATGATACTCATATCAGAGACGAGGAGTATTTCGGGACAATCAAATTCATCAAGACGCACATATAAATGTAAAACACGGGCCTTGATAAATATCGAGAAATTCTTAGAACGTGTTAAGAGAGAGAGTGTGTGTTGGGAAGGAGAAATGCGTCAAATTCTGACACCATTCGGTGCACACATTCACTAAAATCCGTGAACACCAATGGATAAAATAGTGAAACACAGAAATGGATGGATTTCTGAATCAGTGATAAGATTCGTAAGACTTTCCAGGTTTACGGATGTTAGAAGCGGGACAACAGAGACTATTTTAACAGGTTTCGTATGCAGCTAGCGATGTAGTTTCAGTAAATTAGAAAAACAAGTGCAAAGAAAGATGAAGAGAAGACGGTCAATGCTGGGAAATGTTCTTTACAGGGAAACGACAAGTTTATCGCCAATTAAGCTGCGCCTGCTAATGGTATTATAACATAGCTAAATGACATCACTGCCGAAAGGGGAAAGGCAGGATGATTTGATCGCTGTATGAATGGAAGATGAGAGGATGAAACATGGGATGCGAATGACGAAACCAAATTGAATAAAAAAACGTTTTCCGCTATTCGATGTTGGATAGGAAGGAAGACGATAGCAGCAGAGAGATTACTTACAGACCAGCAGGGTGGGAAGGAAGAGCGCCCTTGTCGCCACTGTCGGTAGGAAGTACTTGAAAACGCTCTATTGTGCCGAAGGTCTCCCGTCGGATGTGCACTCAGGATGTGGTAAACACTTCATATTCCTGCGGGCAAAAGTCGAGCTGTCCACTTCCACCGCAGCTAGACTCGTGTGCAGTGGCTGCTCTGAGGGCAGGTGAATTTTAGTGGGAGTGCGGAGAAAACGCATGCACGCGTCGGCAGACTCGGGTGACGTTTAGAAGAGTGGCGTTAGCTCAGAGCATCCAGAGAACTCAGGGTCGACACCGGATGTACACTGCGTGGAGTCAGTGCTGCGGAACGCGCACCGCTTCGTGGCCATCCGACGAACTCCCTATCGCCAATGGGACGGTCGTCATTCAGGTAGGAGATTTTTGCACGTTTTGGTACATGCGAAAGACCAACATCGCCACCCCCACTGGGTCTTGGAGTGTATGGTTCGCTGGGTGTTTGTTAAAGTTTGTACGGACAGGTGGGGGAGGGACTACTCGGTTGGAAAGGTGGGGGGATAGGGAAGAAAGTTGTTTCTCTATTTTCCCCCCTTCCTCGCTTAACGGTAACCGCAAGAAACAGGGGCAGGGAGAAGAAAGATGGAAACGGAATGTGTCTCAAAGTCACTCGGCCGAATCCGAATTTTAAAGTGGTGTTTCTAGGCACGTCTGAGTCAGAAGGTCAATTTTTAGGGAGAGGGGATTTCCGTTATAGTCGCATTTGCTAATGCCACCATTCATAAACCATCAGTCTATAATAATGCTTCATAAATGTAGAATAGTTTTCATTTATTCATTACAGAATTCACCAGATATAGTAGTAATAAGTTAACCACTAACTTCTGTAAAAATTGTTACTTTTATTTACAAAAGAAATACAAAATTCAAATTCTGAAATCTCGTGATTGTTAAATGCTTGAGTTTAAATATTAACTTTGTGCGTCAACCGTTAAGATCATGCAAACCTAAATTTACTGATATCACAATACGTACCCAAGGCCCTTTGGATTTTTTTCTGGCTTTGTTTTAGACTACAAAAAAGGCTCTTGTTATCAGTTTAAAGATTCAATCAACACAAACGAACATCAATCATGACTCACCTTATTTCGTCATCTGCTTTAAGGGAGAAGTTCACAATCAATATTTTAGCAACAACTGTGGTCACATAGCATCCCCCTCGGTGACAAACCGAACAGGATATCGCTTGGTGACGCGTTACCTTTGACCTCCTCCTCCACCTATTTGTTTCCTGCTATACTCGTTTCATCACTAAATGCCACCATTTTCTGCCTGGCACCAGAGTCCTGATGAAGAGAGGTAGGGGAGAGGGGAAAGAAAAGGTCAGAGGGGGGGTGAGAGAGTTGGCTTTAGCTATAGTTAAACAGAACTCCACCCAAACAGTCGGATAAAATAGGCCGGATGCTCAGATTGACAAACATAAAGAAAAGGATGGGATACATCTACCACTTTTGTCTTATTTTACGTTGGTGGACGAAGCCAGAGCAACAGCCAGCTCATTGATGCAAAACTAGAGGGGTGAGGGGAAGGAAATATATTTGCTAACAAAGTTTGAAGGTATTTTAATAGCATTTTTTTTTTCTTTAGTATACGTGTATGTGAAAATTCTTATAAGTATTGGTTAGAGGAAGATACTTCTGATGCGTTTTTGGAAGTGCTTCTATTTTTTTTTATTTTTTTTTTTAATTGAAATCTTGTGCAGAAAAAAACAAAAGAAAATTACCTTTTTGGAGGATATCCAAATGTTCCCATAAAATATCTCCCATGTATGGAGGTGCACGTGCTAAAAAAGCTTCCCTTCCTAGGGAACACATATCTTTCCCCTTCATAGCAAAGTTCTGAGTGTTGATGTTCACACCTTCCAAACTAAATTCGCGGATGGCCCAGTTTAACCAATGGGAGACGTTCATTTCACTCCATTGTCTTGGATCTGAAAGAGAAAGATGTTTTTTAGCTTTGGGAATCCTTTCATACTTCACAAAAGCACTGTTCCTCTTCTCGGAAAACATATTGGATTGAACGATAAAACTGACTTTAGCTATAAATAGCAAGTAAGCTATGTACTACAGTGAAAAAGTCCTATGAAGCCATAAAAAGTAATAATCTTCTTTGTTGAATGTCTAAAAATTAGGCGAATACAAATTAAACAGTGTAATTTAAACAATGAAGAAACCTCATTTGTGGATTTTAGGATTGCATTTGTTCGTGGCCTTCGCTTGACTAACATCGAGCAAAAAAACATGGGGAAAGAGTAACGGAGCGGAAAATGGCCTTGGATTTTAACTTTGCGCATGCATTTCTGTCACAATTATTTCACTTTGTGATGAGGGGTAAATATGTAGTCGTACTTCATATTTGAGAGCAGCTAATTTTTATAACAATGTTAGGTTATTATTAAATTCTGCTAACTGAAACACGTGATAATTAAACAATTACAGAATATCTGTTCTAGGATAAATGTGCACCAATACATATTTTTTTTCGGCTGAAACTGCAGTGAATTAATTGGGGTTTCGAACCAGCAGTCCGGTCAAGTGAAGGACATGACCTGTTCTATCCGTGTATTGGTCAGAATGTAAGGGCTACAAAAAACTCCATCATGTGTATCGAAAATCCTGGCTTCACTCCCGGCTTTTCATTGTCCGTCGGTTCAACAAGGACATGGGAAACTACACATATCAGACTTCCTTCCTGTAAATCCTCGTTCGTTTGATACACTTCTATTCAGTTTATACTGTAGGCGAATATGTTGCGTTGCACCAAAAAATGAATCACATTATTAGCATATAAATGAGCTTCACAGTACAGGTGAACAGATATTATGATAGGTTCGTACAGAATTCTGTCATTTCGTATACTGGTGAAAAATAACTCACCTGTCGCTTATAAATATATATATATATATATATATATATATATTAGGAAAGGCTATTGGAAAGCAAGGCTGATAATGGAAATAATTGGTCCGTCCAAAACCTAATGATACATTGATAAAAGACAAATAAATACAGCTAGGTAGCATTTTTTTTTTCTGATTTAAAATGCGTAAATAGATTTGCTGGCATACATCGATGTAATATGTCTCGTAATCTTTTATGAGTCCGATGTTAAAAGAAAAAAAAAATAGCCTACAGATTATCAATTTTAAATTTGAAATGTTTATGTCGATTAGTCATGTGATTTAGACTTATATTGTGGAAGTATAATGGCTTATCACAAAAGCAAATATTTTATTGCCGATATTTCGTCTACAGTAACTGAGACATTTTCAAGGTTAATCACAGAGGCACATAATGTAATGAATAAGAACACGAAATTTCACTTCTGTGTTTTATTCAATTCTACATTGTGTGCCTTTGTGATTAATCTTGAAAATGTTTTGAGTAACTGAGGACGAAATATCGGTGATAAATATTTACTTACTTTCATAGTATTATAATTGGGCAAGTACGTATATAGAAGCAGTAATGGCAGAACTACGAATGACCTCGCTCTTTTCTGAAAGTTTTTGTTGAACTCATAGACTCTTTCATCGCTCTCCAAAACTCTCACTAGGTTTTCTTCCGAAACTCTCGAGTCATCAAGCGGAACTTAGTTCAGCCACTGATAAATAAAGGTTTTTAACTTCTTAAATTGCTACGCATAAACCTCAGTATAGTAAAAGAACTCTGACATCATATGCATGGGCACGATGCTTAGAGGAAGCAGTGCGAGCTCTGTCCTAAGCAGCAACTTTTCGTCAACCTTTTGGTTAACTTCACTTCAGTCAGGGGAAAAAAAAAGAGATAGATAGAGCGAGAGAAACTTAGTATGGACTTACCAAGCCACAGGAAGAAGTCAATATTTATTTTAATTTATTAGTGAAATAGATCATAGGCTAATTAAAATAAAAAAACGTATTAAATTAAACCATATATTTGAAGTACGTATTTCAAAATTTGGCTTTTTGTCACATCCATTTCATTAATTATGAATTTTATCCGATTAGTTTCGTTTGTTAGTAAAATATGTTTTTAATGACACGTTTATTTTCGGGTTTGTATTGAAGGACAATGTCTTTTCATACACTAAATTCAATTTTTGTCATTGGGCGCGAAACGGGGCCTCTAGAGGCATGGTTTAAGGTTCCTACCAAAATTATATTTTGTATATAAGATACTGGATGACTAAAAATTCCATAGGCTGCATTTAAAAAAAACCTACACTCTTACTCACACATAATATTAAGCATTTATGAAAGATGAACGATGTGAGCATATTTATCTGTAAGAGTGCTTTTAAAATGAAAACTTTTAACCTTAATTCGTAGATTAAAAATACTGATTAGTGATCATGGAATCAATGTTCTATACACCTGACCATGAAATGAATCCATATTTTAAATTCTGATTATTATTGTCTGCATATACATAACTTAGTTGAATCTAATTGGCTTCTTTGCTAAAAATTTTTGTAATTTCTACATGTTTACAGCACAGAACGCAGTTTTATCATCCTCCTATGATTTCCATACTTAAAAAAATATTTTTAAATAGACGAGCCAGAGGACATTAACACAAAATTGAAAAAGTCTATTTCATAAATAATAAAATAATTAAAAAAAAAAAAAGATGAAAATTACCTTTTGGAATATTAAGATGTTCGCTTTCTTTTTCCCAGCTACTAAAACTGGCCCTAAGGGCCTGTATCATCTTTTGATTGGTCCCAGGGGTAAGTGGGGGAACTTGGGCTGGGAGATCTGGAAAATAAAAAAAAAAAAAAAAAAAACTTCGATTGACTTGAGAAAGTTTTATACTTTGTTTTACTTAATGTACTATCTGTAATTTTTATATTTCTTACCATATTTAGGCTGTTTCTTACATAATATTTGTGCGCATACTCCCAATCAAATCCAACAATCCAAAAATTCAAATAAATGACTAGCAAATCAACTTCGTTTTGCATTCTAAAATGTCTGCCACAATCCGACCCGATGCGTGAGTGTCGTGCCCTTTAGAACTGATCCAATATATTAATCGACACCAAGTGTGAGAGAAAAAAAAAAAAAAGAACGGTCAACTCTGGGGTCACCCGTGCACATTTAACTGAGTCACATAAATCACTGACGTAAATCTCAACTTAAGCCGTGAACTTGACAAGTCGGGTCACAAGCCCCAACTCACGTATCCCTACAGGGGGCTTGGCATATAGCCAACAGGGACCTGCTGTATATTTCCAGGGTACACAAGGAACATTGACCATTTATGAAAATAGTTTCTTGGAAAATGGGGGATAAGAAAACGGCTCACATGAGGTGGATGCCATTAAAGAGAGAGACGGCAACAAACTCCTGAACGAAAACAAATCACGGCACGTGACACACACTCCACCCCCAACCACCACCACCATACTACCTTTAGCATTTCCTCATCAGGTGATCGAAAGACCACCAAGCTGTACCACGGGTGTGTCTCCGTTTACTCAAGCTCTTGACGATCTAAAATCTGCCGTGTCAACAGGCGGGCTACACCAAAGCATACCCGAGTTGTTCAAAGTTACCGTGGTTACAGGTACAACACGATAGAATAAGGCCATGGAAATACCCCTGCTTTGCCTTTTCCTCCTCCCCCCTCTCCCCTTCGAGACTTTGTTCTAAATTGCTGTGTTTGACATTGTTGAGTAATCCTAAGTTATTACGACAATGATCTTTTTGTTTCGCCTAAAATATACACACGCACACACCCACCTACTTAAGTCACTCTGCCGTATGTTCTTACATGTAGTCTTATTTCATATTTTTGACTTCTTCCATTAGGAAATCAAATCTTTGTTTTAAGCGTGTAATAATGACAACACAGATCTTTCCCGGTCACTTGGTTTAAGATGCATTTCGAAATGCGAAGCATGTATTCAAGTTGCTTTGTCCATCCATTTATTTATACAGCTTTTCTTATCGTACCTTTTGGCATGCGTTGTCCTTTAGTTATGAAGATTTCCTCACATCCATAATCTTCTCTGATCATGTGACATGTCACATCCATATTCTTCTCTGATCAGTGGACACGAGCATCATCTAATTGCCGTGCTAATACAGGAGCGCTTATTTTGATATACTCTCTATTATTTAGTCTCCAAGTCAGTGTTCCTCTTTCATTTAGGAAACTTTAAAAACAGTTACCCGATCATATAGCAATGCATTAAATGCCAAAGTTCATATCATCCTTCAGTGATGTGCCAGCATCACAGTACTTAGTGCAACTAAAAGTCATTTTGTTTTTCCTTCACTCATTCTTCTTCTTCTTCAACCCATCTGTCCCTTAGTACGGGTAGACTCCTCTGATTAAGAGGTCGTAGAGAATTAATGTCGCTCTGCTGCATCTTATTCTCCTTACCAGAACGCAGACATATCAACCAATGAACACGCATAGTTGACAAACATATCTCATGATCTTTTGGAGACAGGAAAAAGTGGCAATCTTCATCTTCTTCTTCTTCTGCAGCTTTTCCCACTTAAGTAGGATCGCTGTTTGTGGTGAGTCTCCTCCACAACCTCCTGTCTTGGGCTGTAGCCACATCCAAGTTCTTTATCCTCAAGTCCTCCTCCACCATCTCCCTCCATCTTTTCTTTGACCGTCCGCGCTTCCTCTTCCCTGCACATCCATCTGCATGACCTTTCTTCCCACATAGTCTTCCTCCCTCCTCATCACATGACCAAACCATCTGAACCTTGCCTCCTGTATCTTTGCTCCTAAGTTCGTAACTTTCACTGTTCCCCTTACATAATCATTTCTCAGACGATCCTTTCTGGTCACACCGCACATCCACCTAAGCATTCTCATCTCCGCTACCTCCATCCTGCAATACTAATCATAAATCGCCAAAGCTAGTCTTTATTGGCATAAAATTGTTTAAGTTTGATTAAGCCTAAACACTTTTATTTAAACTATCGAGCAGCGAATATATGGCAATAGTAGTAAAAACGTGTTCTGTCATACTGCACAAAGAGATTCGACTGTTGCCGCTTTTGTGAAGGTAGCAAAATGGTTTATGAATGTTAAGCACAGATCATTGCTTACGCCTGATGCCATTCATTATTTTTATTGTTTTTGTTATAATGAAATACAGCACCTGGAGATATTTTTTAATTATGAGTTATTCACATCTTAAACCCTTTCATCACTTACCGACCATCCTGTATAATCTGCTTTTAGAGCTCAATCAAATCTGAAGTAGACTGAATATTTGATTTAGAGCTCAATCAAATACTCAGTCTACTTCAAATTTATTAAGCTACATTATCTTTAACTGTTTCAAATTTTTTTAAATTAATTTTGTATTTATTTTTACGAAACGCTATTTTTCTTTCAGCCGCTAGATGGAGCCACCACAACAGAGCTGTAACCAGAGAAGAGCTGCATGATAAGTTTTTTTGTGACTAAACAAATAATAATAAATAAAAAGATTCTAAATACGAGTGAGTATACACAACTCTCTGAAGAAGATACAATACGAGAGCACCATTCCCCCCCCCAAGAAATATGATGTATTTCTATGAGCAGCAATATTCTGAAAAATATACGATTTCCCGATGTTCAGTATATTCCAGCCATCAGTTTTGTTACAATTTGAGTAACTCATGAAACTGATCCTTAGAAAAGCGAGTAACTGAAAAATATACGACAGCCTGTCATGCAAAGCGCGAGATGATACAAATTGGTAAAGAGCACTTCCGACGATATATGGTTTCAAACATTTAAAGCGGAGTATGTATTTTGAATAGTACAAGGCCAATTAGAACTACCACTGTATTTGAAGACACTTCCGTATATTCCATAATCTTTTTTTTAATAACTTATTATTAGTAACATGGCTGATACTAGGTCATGATACACGTAATCAATTTCCATGGCTACGTAAAGCACTAAGAATTTGAATGATCTGTTGGTTAGGTTTTGATTATTACTTTAGCTGGTGCATCATGACCATTCAAAATAATTTTTTTAGTAAAATTTAATAAATTTTTTTTTTAAATAAAATATAATTAATATTTTTCTTTAGTATTGAAAATTATTTAGTTTCTAGCTAAGTAGTAATGCGAAACTTAAGAAAAAAAAAACTATATGCTTAAACACCATTTTATTTTTTGTATTAAATTTTTATATAAATTTGAGGTTGCGACCCACTTGTGATATAGAATCAGGGTGACCATGATTCTATCTAGTATTTCGTAACTAGATTTAGTACTTTTTATAAATTTTTATAAATATAAATTTTTAGTGTTCTGGTGCGTTGACCAACAGATCTAGTACTTTCTTTCTTCCGAATAAAATAATAATAATAACATGAGAGTTAAGACATATGAGTTTAATATTTTTCTCTTCTCCCACTTCCCCATATGTCACATTCACAACCTTCTCTCCCCCCGAACCCATACTCACGCATTCCGACTGATATTAACTAATGAAAATAAATTCGCTATTCAAACACCACTCGCGCGTTATAAGATCACTACAGCAATGAAAACAAGCGGAAAAATTAAATATTTTAATATGAGTAACCACCTTTTATTTATGCACAGCATAAATTGGACCCCATTGAAAAGATAAATCCAGCCGACAATGGTCAGGTTTTAGATATAGAAAATGTATATCTAGGGGCGTTAAAGAGCTTGGTAGAGAATGGCAACTATTGAAGACTGTAGAAGCATTTGAAAAAAGGTCAAGAATTCAGGATTTTTTTGGAATAAAGTTTTTGAAATGAAAAATGCTGTAGGAGAACAAATGTTTCCTAATTTAACAACATTAGTTAAAGCTGTTGAAAGTTTATTTTTCATTTGGTTAGACTATAATAAATTTAGTTTAATCCTTCATCCAAGTGTGAGCAAACAAAGTTTGCACCTGAAAGTATCTTCAGGACTGGGGTAAGGTGTACCACCTTACTCCACCTTACCCCAGTAAGGTGGTACAACACCGGGGCAACTCGTTGCAAAAGGTGGAGCAAATCCACTGAAGAGACCTCAATAAAGGTCTAAACTACTCTGGGTAGTAGTCCTTCCCTTGATGCATAACATTATACATATCCGCAAGGAGATGTGTTTTGCATTATGGGAGATACTGAGATAGGAGTGATGTTAACTTGCTCCACCTTTGCAACGAGTTGCCCTGGCGCAAACTTTGTTTGCTCACACTTGGATAAAGGATTAAACTGAATTGATTATAGTTAAAGCTGTACTGTGTCTCCCTCATTCATCAGCAGCAACTGAAAGAATATTTTCAGCAGTGACAATAAATAAGAATAAAATAAGAAATCAACTAAACTCCTTGATGAATGGACTTCTTTTGACAAAAGAAAATTGAAATATTCTTCAGCTAGATTTTACTATTTCTGAAGAGTTAATTAATTTAGCAAAATCTGCTAAAAATAATGAATAAATACTTCCAGTGTTTTTCTTGTGAATGGGCACCACCTATATATGTATAAATATATAGAGATTATTTTAAACACTAAAAATTATGCGTTACATTATTTTAAACACTAAAAGTTATATATTAAATTAATACACATATTAAGTGCTAGAGTTACAACTGGGACTTCTGTTATGATAAATGACAACTATAGCTGTTGGACTCATAGATGAGTACAGTGAGATGAGTTTTGATTTTTTTTCTTTTCATTTTTGTCGAATATGTGTTAATTGAGAGGTTTTACATTGAGTTCATCTATGACAATAAGTAGTAATATCGTAAAATGCCCAAAATAGAGTGAAACGAAAGTAAATAAAAATCTAGTACTTTTTTATCACATTTAGTACCTTTTTCTTGCATAAGTTAGTACTAAATATTTTTGCTGAGTGGTCACCCTGGATGGAATAAATTTTAATTTTCAGATACCCAGGGTAACAGATGGCAATGCTGTAGCCAATGAAGTTTTAACTGAGGCTCGGCTATTGCCATTACCCTGGGACGTAGAGTTTCGCTCTCTTAGGTTCCTTCCAAAATTTTGCTCCCGGTGAGGGGGGGGGGGTCCTGAAAGAGCATTTTGAGTCTCCGGGAAAGGTGTTGTGTCGGTGGATGCTTTTCCCTGGAATATGAGTGGTTCTGCTCGGTGGTGGGGGAGCCCGTCACTGAGTAGAGCTAACGCTGAGTTGGACGGTCTTTCGGCCACTACGGAGTGGTCTAGGGATCGTCCTAATTTTTAGAGCTGGATTTACTTATTCAGTAGCCAATGAAGTTTTAACTGAGGCTCGGTTATTGCCGTTACCCAGCCATGACTGGAGCTTTTAGCTCAATAACACCCCATCCACCCATTTTCTTCAATCAGATGAAGGGATAAAGAGTCTAGGACTCAATTCACCCCCCCCCTTAAAAAATTAATTTGAAATGTGTTAATTTAGGCAGTTTTATAGATAAGAATGAATATAAACTCCAACTTGTGGTAGTTTTTCTTAAAGCCACAAAGAATTCCTTCAAGATATGGGTCTTCATGTCTCAAAATACTCCGAAGTATGGAAATCGGGTAATGTTGATACACGATAAACTAACTGACTTATTATTTACAATCTTTCACATGAAAGTTATGGAAGTCAATTTCCATAAAATTTCTCCAAGAAATGCTAAATAAATAAATGAATTTATACATCACACACAAACACACTGAATATTCGGTGTATTATAGATACCTGCTTAACAGCGTTGGATCACTTTCAGCACTCCCTCGATTCATCTAACCATGGACTCCACCAATGTTTGGAACTCCACAGGTGCTCTGTCTCAGGTGGATAGAATAACCCAGACAATATATGTTCCGTAATATAGTGCATTTTCCTGATGGAAGTTTCGGTAATATGCAATGGTCAACATGAATGGGTACATCAGGCTCTCAGATTAGTAAGGATCGCACCAAAAAAACATACTCGAGCTATCACTCCACCACCGCCATCATTCTGCATTGCCCATCAAGTATGATGGGTCCATTGCTTTATGCTATGGATCCATCAATGGTGTTATCAATGTTGTTCTTTCGCCGCTTTAGCCATAGCTACTTGATGTCAGACGAGTAAACCCTCAATGATCGTTTGCTGTTATACTCCATAGGTTGTACCCTAATTTAACCAATTGTTTCGCGTCTATCGAACATCCGTGGATCCTTCCTTTTTTCTTTCCAACAGTTCAGAGAGTTCTTTCCGACCACATGCCCAACAGTCACATGACGTTGTCTGCTTATTCGTGGCACAACGGAGACGCCGTAGCAGAGCAACAAAGTAACCCTTTAGAAAACTACACACACACACACACACACACACACACACACACACACACACACACACACAAAGTAACTGAAATACCCCCAACCGCCCTAACAGTCAAATGAAGTATTATAGGTATGTTAGGAGGTATCCTTAAGTGAAATTAAGGTGTGGAGTGCAATACAGGTCAAGATCGACTGGTTTCCCACGTTATCGTAGCATTAGACTTTTAGTCCGCTTATGAAGGGCAAGTGGTGACAGAAGCCTGCGCACTACCCACTATTAATTGAGCTGTTATGAGCATGGTAAAGATGCAGCTGACTTAGTTATCTACTCCCCAATAGAGTTATTCATTGAAGAATAGATCTCACTCCTACTCCAACCATTAAGTGATTCTACCGGGTCAAATGCATGTGGCAATAGTCAGCGCCAACTCAAACGGTGTTTATCTACTTAAGACTAAATCGAAAAACACGATTAAGGGCATCTTATATTTGTGTGAATGAATGCCATATTTACCATTTCAGAGAAACCTAATAAATCATTTTAAATTATCTATGCAGTCAGTTTTTATTTTAAAGTCATTCGTTTATAATTTATATATTAATCTAGAATTAATGAAACTAAATCATACGAAAAGCGGTTTTCAGAACAAGCTAAATGTTGATTTTTTTTTAAAGAAATATTTGTTTGCACGAAAATTATATCAGTAGCAGTCTAATTAATCCATAACTAAATATATTTCCCCTCTTTATTATTATATTACGTTTACGGCTAACGTCTCGTATGCAGTATCTGATTCAACATTTGGCCATTCAGATAGTACAAACCAATGATGTCTGCTGATTGGCCACTCAATCACGCACTGCCATTTGCTAGCTTATCATCGAGTACCCAGTCACAGCGATGATAAATTTGTAATAATGCTGACTGGCCGGATGTAGTGTCAATTACTGATAATAATTTATGATTTTTTTAAATAATCGACAATGTGTGTGTATATGTCTAAATTAAGGATGTAAAAGGTCCCAAGGAAACATTACTATCGTAATAATTTAAGACAGTGAACTGTCTAAATGTTTTTCGATCCTAGTTTGAATCTTATCTAAGATGTACAGTTTAAAAATATATAATTTCTTTTAAACTATAATATTATATAAAAATAATTAAAAAGTTTTCAATTATTCTTGGATTTCTAGAGTTTACTTAGAATATGTTAATACAGCATAATTTCTTTTAAACTATAATATTATATATAAATAATTAAATATAAATATATATAAATAATTAAATTAATTAAAAAGTCAGTCCAACATATATGTAGATGTAGATGTATCCTTGGAGGGTAACGGATGGCAATGCTTTAGCCAATGAAGTTCTAACCGAGGCTCGGCTATTGCTGTTACCCTCCTGCCATGATCAGAGCTTTAATAGCTCAATAACACCTTATCCCTACACTGTCCTCTACAGATAACGGGGAAGATGAAAAGCATTCTTGCTTCGCCCCTTTAAGCCAGTCCTTATAAGGAATAATAATAATAATTAAAACGTTTTCAATTATTCTTAGATTTCTAGTTTACTTTTACTTAGAATATGTTAATACACCATTTTTTTATGCGCTAGATAAAAGTTAAACTTTTGTTGATCCCAATGTACGATTAAGTGATAGCATTTTAATAATAACATAATATAAATAATATGTAACCTTATTGTGAATGTCCCCTTGAAAGATTAATTAAGGTACTATTATTGACTAGTCATTAAACTAGCCGATTAAGCTGTGGGTTTCGTTTGTTTTTTCATAACCTCGTGTTATTCTTTGTTTTCTTATTAATATTATTCTTAATTATATGATAATTTTGTGATCCTTATAGTCCTTATAAGGACTGGCTTAAAGGGGCGAAGCAAGAATGCTTTTCATATTCCCCGTTATCTGTAGAGGACAGTGTAGGGATAAGGTGTTATTGAGCTATTAAAGCTCTGATCATGGCAGGAGAGTAACAGCAATAGCGGAGCCTCAGTTAGCACTTCATTGGTTACAGCATTGCCATCCGTTACCCTCCAAAGGTATTGGATTGAATGAATCAATCCAATTTTGTGATTTTTACGATAGAGTAAATTTATACTTTTTTTTTCCTTTTAAAATTGTGGTATCGTTTATAATTTCCAACACAACAGTTTTCACTCCCCCCCCCCCCCACACACACACACCATATACACCAGGAGTTTTCTTTGTGTAGCGTGGAATTTTATGCAAGACTTAAATACTTCGTTTTTAATCACATAAAAAAAATCGGGATGAGGATTTGGCCACCAATATTTCCGCATTTCCAAAATCAGCTGATCCCATTTATCTATTCGATTGACTGATAAGAACTTTAAAAGAAATATATCCGGTTTTATTCCCATTTCGAGACCCTGCACGCAATCTGTCGTCACGAGCCTATATCCTTTCAATATCAGTTATCGCTTGCGCCATCTAGTGTGCAATAGTTGAACTGATAAATTATTTGGCGTCGTATAATATTTATTACAAAATTATTTTAAAGAACAGGTGTTATAAAAGTTATCAAACAATGTTAATGAAGCAAACTAAAAAATCGAAAAGTAGAATGCGTCAAGTAAGCAAACGTTTGAAATATGTTTAAAAATTATCCGATTATTTAGCAGCATTCCTCTACGTTGTTTTATTTGTTGATAAACTAATATGAATAATGTCAAGTTTTCGAGTTCTCTTCCCTGGATAAGTCTGTGGTGAAAAATTAACTTTCAGTGACAAGTTCCACTTAAATATTTACAAAAAAATTTAAATTTTAAAAATGGTGATAATTCTTTAAAAACAATCGTGGATCTTTAATATCCTAATTATGCATTACTTCTTAAGTTTTTTCCCCCCATTTAGACTACTAAATTTGCTTTTTTTTTGTATTCGAAGGGAAATATGACTATTATAAAAACATATTTTGACTTATTCTTAGCATTATGTTGATCACATTTAAGAGAAATGAATACACATAAAAAATAAATAAAGTAAATATATAATAAGATGAAAGTTCAGTTAAAGATATAATAAAAGCCTATTTTCACTCAGTTTTTTTTTATTTTAATTTAATTATATGAAAATTTATTTATTATTTTAGCTTAAGATTGGTTGAATTTTTATAAACCTCAAAGTTAAATTTGAGCGAGAATTTAAGCTAGAAGGGAGAAAGTTTATTAGTTGAAACTTTACTCCTACTTCCTTTTTTTTCTTAATTGATCATTATGTTTCACATACAACTTAAGAACGCTAAATTCCCGTCAACAATCCAATAGAGTTTAGCGAAGATGGGCGGGAAGGAGTATTGACTGATTTATGCGGATGGTGTGGAGAAAAATAAACAAGGCATTCAGTGAACAAATCTTAGGGCTTAGAAGCAAAATCGCTGCTGACAAGTCTTCAATCTACCACTTGGCTCCCTAACTGTAGTTGTTATCGCTCCACGCCATTCGTCGACAAGGCACTGAAGAGGCAGACAACTAGGCGCCATTAAACCAGGAGTAACTACGCCATTACTTATGTCCATATAAAGTCACTAGAGTTTTTCCTCAGTGTAATTTATCACTGGGCATCGTTACATTCACAAAGCAAATGAGAAGCTGTGGAGTCTGTTATGGTTACTACGTAAAAAGATATGGAGGGGAAATACGGGGGACAGATAGATGAAGTACGGGAGAGAAGAAAGAGGGGGTATTTTGGTGCTCCACTTCGTGTCTTCAAACTCTCGTGAATGATGTACACCAGATTTAGGTGAATGACCATTAAAAATGTAGCCCAAAACGCACCTTAAGTTTGAGAGTTTTATATGAATTACAAATTAAATATTATAAAAAAATATTTAAAAAAAACAAAACAAGAAAAGCTATTTATCTGAAACCGTTGTTAATATCATTCTACTGAAATTTCAAATTACTGTTTAAAATAGCATCACAGTTATTTTTGTTGTTATCACACGATATCTGTGATGCTATTTTAAACAGTAATTTGAAATTTCTGTTGTATATCAAACTACTGACTGACGTCAGAGCGATATACATATACATAAGATATACATATTTATAATACAAAAAGAATGGATAACAATTACATACAGAAAGAACAGTTATTTAGATCGGCAAAAAAAGGGGTTTTTTTTCGAATTCAAATACGCCATTTATTATTTTTTTTAACAGTAACGTCTGACAATTGTTAATGTTACTATTGAAATTACCAATAGTAACATTAACAATTAACATTAACAAATACGCCATCTGCTCCTCTCAGCAGATGGCGTACTTGTATCTTGTTAACAGAAAGTTAATAATTAATATGAAAAACAGAAAAACAAAAGAATAACTTTATGTTCTATATACGGGACTGTTCGGACAGTATTTTAAGTCTCAGATCGAAGCTATCACAAAATAGTTTTGTTTACTTCATTATTAGCACTATATTATGAAAAAAAAATATATGACATTTTAAAATGAGAGTTTAAATCGTACGAACAGAATAAGACAAACTAAGAGTATCTTAAAGAAAAGAAAAAAGTGAGTGGCGTCAGTAATCTTATCATTGAAGAAGGCAGGGACGAGACAGTTTGACAAGAACAATAAGATCACGCCAGCAAGGCCTTGGTGGATTCGTCAGTCGACAGATTATAATTAATATTCTCTATCAACATCCGGAGACTTCAAAAAACTGGTTGAACAAGAAAATCCAGTCGACTGAGCCGATGTATATTTTTGCTCAATCTCTTCTTAACAAGTTAGAATGAGTTTTCTTTTTTCAATCTTTCAAAATGTAATTTCTTTTTCTCTCTCTTTTGGAAGGTAGAGCTAATTTATGAATTCATGTTTACATGTAGTTGTCAGAACAGGTTGTGAGACGTGCAGTCGAAAAAAGGGGGAAGTTGGGGGCACATTAAGACTTTAAACGCAGGAAGTAAGCTTGTTTTAAAGATACTGATCTTTTACATCTTCACTACGTTTGCTCGGATTGGAAGAACAACTACAGAGTAATCTTGTAAACCACTATTGTAAGAACCGTTAATGTCAGAGAGCGATACAGATGGGGGGGGGGGGGGTTCTTGGAGAAAATATATTAACGTAGAAGAAACTATCTAAATGAATGAAGCATAGTTGGCTAGTTCTTTATTGCTATCCTGAATCGTATGCTGATAGGACTAAATGGTTAGGTCATAGACCCAGGTTTTGCCAATCTTAAAAAAGCTCCGTAGTACAGTCGCGACACTTGCCCCCTCGGTTCAAAAGACATGAGCTCGAATCCTGTCTAGGATACGTAGAACTTTTGGACTTTTTTTTTTTTTTTTTTTCCAGCTAGTTTTAGACGGTCATGCACGGAGGTGACAAGATTTTGTCTCTAGAAAACTCGGGATTTTCATCGTGCAAAACAGGCGAATGATCAGAAAAACGCACACAATGAACAACCATACTATACTGGCTTCGGTATGCATTAGTTGCTTTGACTGTAATAAAACAAAGCCAGTTTTATTTATGAATAACAAACCAATCAGTTGCTACCATCTTCGAGACTTTTAGTGGCTTATTGACTCTTTAACTATTCTATGATTTTTGTATACAAAAACAAAACAAAAATGAATGTACCAACTAAACTTTGGATCAATACCTTTAGTGACGGAATAACATTTTAACGTTAGGAATACGTCGCGACGTATTTCGTATATCAGGATTTAATTCCAATGAAATATTAGGATATATGAAGTGTTATGAATCTATACATAAACGTGTACGTGCATACATAATATATATATTTGTATATGTACAGACACACACATATTATGTTTTTAGAAAATATTTTAAACTAGTTAAGAAATTGGGTTACATTATATAAGTTCCATTATTATTTCTGAAACAAACAAAATCTTTGCAGGCCAAGTGGAAACAAGCAGATAAATTCATATTATTATACGGAGTATAAGAATGAGAAATATACTATAAAGTTATATATATATATGATTAAGGTCTGACACATTTTAATTTAATCTCCTTGTTGTACTTCGGCTGGATTAAAACGAATACTTAACACAACTAAACTATACTAATATTGTGTTCAGGACATAATTGGAAAGAGTTTGCATAACAATGGGATTATATTCCTCAAAAATTAAAATAGAAAAGTAAAAGTAAATTTTAAAATATTTTAAAAGCCCCCCCCCCCCCCCCCGGCTAAACTTAATTGAGTTTTTATGAGAAAACTATTGTACAGATCGTGTTTTGTATAGCAAAACATCTTTCATATTTCAAGATGAGTTTTAGCGCAAATTATGGTTGTCCTTTTAAAAGACAAAGGCTTGCCACAACTGATTGCTTGTAGGCCAGAAATCAAAATTGCGGTCCCCTCTCCCTCTAAAAATTCCTCACGTGTTAAAACTGATTTCGACAAATGTTTAATAAATATTTCAGATAGACAAGGTTGGCTAGTGACCCTCTAAAAGTGTTGGAACCTTCAAATGAACCTTTGAAAAGGGTCTCCTAAACAACAGACAAGAACTTAAGACAGACCATACAGCTTCTTTCCACGTGTCTTAACGACTGAGCTCACGCTCGGCAGCTGGTGACGACTTGTATTAACCTGCCGTTCGCCTGAGCGTGACAACATATGGCGGGTGGAAAAGCCCAATTGCTGCGGGGAAGGGCAGTGCCATTGCTGAAACTAGAGAAGGATGGGGGAAACGAAAGAAAAAAGGGGGAAACAACCGAAGGGAACAGAAGAAACGGAGAGGGGGGGTGTTCAGAAAGAGGGTGCGGAAAAAACTCTTGAGGTTCTGGGGTAAAAGAGCGACTTGCAGCATGTGTTCCTTGGGGTGATTTGTGAGGACAGTTGGAGAAAGTCACAACTCCTTTCCTTTTTTGGAATTCTTCCTTCCCAGGGCCGACAGTAATATCTTTACTTTTTTATGCTTTTGTTTATTTTCCTGTTAAGATTTTTTAGCGGAAAATTCGTAACAAGTTCCCTCATTTAAAATTAAAATTTTCAAAATAGCTTTTTTTTTAAATTGGAAATGGTGCTGATGCAGAAGAGAGTGTGTATTCTGTTATACAATGAAAATATATAGTATCCACCAAATATAAACTTTTGAAAAAAAAAAAGGAGGCTGCACAAGTTTTACGAAGTTCGTAAGTTCAGCTATCCGAAGAAATCTTCAGAAGTTCTCTTTTTTGACCATAGGTGGCGCTGACAGACGAAGAAAAGTGATTTGTTCACGGTGAGCTGTTGCCAACGGTTAAAAATAAAGTAGTTAATTACAGTTTTTTTTCTTTTTCTTTTTTTTTATCAGAGGGTGAAAGGAGATTGATGGAATATGCGGAAAGCGAATAAAAAAAAAAAAAAACGCCTCCTTAAGTCTCATCTCTGGACGTTCATCAGTATCCAGTAACAAAGAACCAGGTGAAAAAAAGGAGAGAGCTTTAAGCCAGAGTATATACAACTTAAAAGCAGCAGAAAACAGGCGCCTGTACACGAACAAACCTCACCTGTTTTCCCATGCTCCGGGCAAGACGGCCGGGTGTGTCACGCAAGCATACTCCCAGCGACGACCAATCAGATTCTTACTACGTGTACTACGAGTCTAGACTCATGAATGAAAGCGTAAAAGGGAACCGTGAATGAATCTAGTTTTTGTCGTGAACGTCAACCTGCTTTGCCCGAGGGGAGGGTTGATTATGAATGAACCGGATGGGAAGTCATCTGCCTTGCGTTTCTACCCGACACCGTACTGCCGGAGGATACTATTTGGCGTTAGCGTAGACACCGTGAGAACCACAACCCTGGGACAGTAGAAGGTCGAAATCGACCCCTCCCTCCGTAAGAATGAAAGATGTCAATATTCAAACCCCCCCCCCTTTTTTTTCGGACTTGATTTAAAAATAGGAATAAATTTGAAGCTAATATTAATATATGAAAAAGGACTTCAATTCATATTGGGACATTTACAAAAATTACATGTGCATTGATATCCAATGATGGATTTCTTCGTTATCTTGCTGAAGAAATTAGAAGACTAATAATACAAATCACGTTTACAGTTGAAACAACTTAACAGCACTGCATGAAGTTCTCAAGCCTAGGAAAAACTTGCTTCATAAGAAATGATTTCGACACAGTAATATCTTTTCATCGAATTAAAATTTGATTTTTATTTTAATATGGCGTTTTATATTTATAAGATAAGTTTCTACTTACTATATTTACTATAGTGTTCGCCTACTCCCTATTAGGGAATAAAAGGCGTTAGTTGATTTTTTTTTTTTTATATTTATAAGGTCTATTTATAGATCATATATATCATGATAGTACATTCAAATCTTGCTTTTCACAATAAGTTTAAGTAAAAAATAATAATCATTATTTAATTTATGTGTATATAAAATAAACTAACCAAATATTTTTTATTTTTTGGTTAAAAACCAAATAATTTTATTTATTTTTTCGTTTTAATTCCAACACCTACTTATTTTATTGAAGATAAATAAATACTTCGCTTCAAAAAAAATTGTTTTATGAGTTTTCGGTAGAAGAAAACTCATCCTGGGTGGGTAAAATGTGTGCTAATGCTGGAGCCAATGAAGTTTAACTGAGAATCGGCTGTTGCTGTTATCTCCTAGGGCGCGGAGATTCGAGAGATTGAGTCGCTCACTTGGGGTTTTTGCCCTAAGGGAGAAATTTGAGTCTCCAGGGAAAAGTGTTCTCCGGCACGGCCCGCTGAGGGACTTTGTCGGTGAATGCTTTTCTTCGGAATATGAGCGGTTCTGCTCAGTGGTGGCGTGTGGGTGGATGGTTATCACTGAGTGGAGCCAACGCCGAGATGGACGGTCTTTCGCCCACGATTGAGTGGCCTAGGGATCGTCCGAATTTTTAGAGACGGCTTTACCTTTAAATATGGCACTGCTGTAGCCAATGAAGTTCTGAGGCTCAGCTATTGCTGTTACCCTCCTGCCATGATTAGAGCTTTAATAGCTCAATGATACCTTATTCCTACACATTCCTCTACAGATAACGGGGATATGAAAAGCATTCTTGCTTCGCCCCTTTAAGCCAGTCCTTTTAAGGACTTTAAATTGTTTTATGCTTTGTTTTGCAATTTGCAAAATGTTAACACTATTCATAGAACTATTTTCTTTTCTTCTAATTTTTTTTATCAATTATTAAAATTTTGTAATACATTTTTTTTTTACCGAGTACTAGAAAAATTTCCCAGGTTGCATCTGTTGGTATAAATCGAGAGAATTTTGCTTCCTGTGTCTTACACCACATAAAATATATCAAAGTAAATATAACCGCATAAAATTTGAAGTGGAGAGCACTCCTTTTCCACCCACACTGTTAGTATTCGACAGTGATCTGAAGAGCTACAAATGTTGACTACATGGATGCTAGCTAAAAATAGATTCTGCCGATTCTGGGAGGTATCCGATTTGCTTTTTCATGCAGACATATTTATACAGTACACACAGCAGAAATTTTGTTTGTAGGATTTTAGTGGGCATGGTGGAAGTTATTCCTGTTTGATAGAGACCGTAAAGGAAAAAAAGTACTTAAGGATTAAATAAGTGTCATTAAAAATTTTTAATTTGAATTAAAAACGATTTTGAAATGAAACATAAGCATTCTAAATTATTTCATTTAATCTCTCACGATTTCCGTTACCGATTACATATGAAATAAAATGTTATAAACCATCATTGTGCATGATATATATATTATCCATTTCATTTCTAATATAATATCACAGATCACACACACAATATTCATCATTAATCTATTTGGATGTCATCCCTGTTATTATTAATCAAGAAATAGTCACCATTCTTTCCTAAGGATTGGATTTAAAAGGTGTTCAAGTCCACCAATAGCTGTTATATAAATAGAAATATCGTCTTGCGTATATTATATTATATGCGTGGAGTACGTGGTTCATTTGATTTTATATTATTATTATTATTATATGGCTTGATTTTTATTTATTTATTATCAGTTTAAATTGTACGTGGTTCATTTGATTTTATATTATTATTATATGACTTGATTTTTATTTATTTATTATCAGTTTAAATTTGTTTATATTACACTCACAATATCGCTGGTTCCATGGGCTTTTATTATTATTTCATTTATTTATTTATTTATTTTTATTTTTTGCTAGATGAGTGAAGCAAGAATGCTTTTCATATTCCCCGTTCTCTGTAGAAGAAAATGTGTGGATGGGGTATTATTGAGCTATAAGCTGGTCATGGCGGGATAACTGCAATAGCCGAGCCTCGGTTAAACTTCATTGGCTACAGCATTGCCCTCCATTACCCTCTGTCTATCATAATTTCTCGGGTTTTTATTATTATATTATATTATATTATATATATATCTTTTTTTTTGGTATGTGGGGGGGGGAGATGGACTGAGTCCCTGATTCTTTATCCCTTCATCTGATTGGATCTGTGTGGATGAGTTGTTATTGAGCTAAAAGCTCAAGTAATGGCTGGGTAACGGCAATAGCTGAGCCTCAGTCAAAACTTTATTGGCTACAGCATTGCCATCCGTTACCCTCTGTCTATCATAATTTCTCTGGCTTTTATTATTATTATATTATATTTATATATATATATATATATATATATATATATATATATATATATATATATATATAATATTTTTTTGAGGGGGAATGAGTCCTTGACTTTTTATCCCTTCATCTGATTGAAGAGAATCCGTGTGGATGTGGTGTTATTGAGCTAAAAGGTCTAGTCATGGCTGGGTAACGGCAATAGCTGAGCCTCAGTCAAAACTTTATTGGCTACAGCATTGCCATCCGTTACCCTCTGTCTATCATAATTTCTCTGGCTTTTATTATTATTATATTATATTATATATATATATATATATATATATATATATATATATATATATATATATATATATATATATATATATATATATATATATATATTATATTATATATATATAATATTTTTTTGAGGGGGAATGAGTCCTTGACTTTTTATCCCTTCATCTGATTGAAGAGAATCCGTGTGGATGTGGTGTTATTGAGCTAAAAGGTCTAGTCATGGCTGGGTAACAACAATAGCCGAGCCTCAGTTAAAACTTCATTGGCTACGGCTTACTCCCACATTCGACACCACTTACCATCTTTGTATACAAAAATGTAAATGGTGTATTAATAATCCTAATTAAATTCTAGTTTTATGAAAATTTGAAACATTTTTAATTTATTAAGTGTAATATTACATTTCATATTTTTTATATTCTTATTGTGCATTTTTATTTTCATCAGTGTTATAAGAAATATCCTAATAAAAGTCAACGGGCGACTGCCACAGTCGACACCGCTTACCATCATATTATATAAGGACTGGCTTAAAGGGACGAAGCAAGAATGCTTTTCATATTCCCCGTTATCTGTAGAGGACAGTGTAAGGATAAGATGTTATTGAGCTGTATAAAGCTCTGATCATGGCAGGAGGGTAACAGCAATAGCCGAGCCTCAGTTAGAACTTCATTGGCTACAGCAGTGCCATCCATTACCCTCCCAAAGTTACCATCATATTATATTTTACTTTAGCATCTATTTATTTGTTTTGTATACAAAAATTTAAAGGTGTATTAATAGATTCTAATTAAATTCTAGTTTTATGAATATTTTGAAACATTTTTAATTTATTACGTGTAATATTATATTTCATATTTTTAAATTCTTACTGTGCATTTTTATTTATCAGTGTTATAAGAAAAATCCTAATAAAAGTCAAATCGCTAATCGGTACTTTTTTTTTTTTTAATGGTGAAGCGATGTTAAAAGGTGGTAAGTTCAAATAATTCAAACAATAAATCAAATAAAAAACTACAATTGCCATTTACTGTTCTTTTAATTTAATTTAATTCCTTAAAAATCGCTTTCTTTTTCAGAAATCAAAGCTTCTGTAATATTTCACTATCTTCTAGGTTCACTCTAGTATTTGCCAACTACTTTTAAAAGGAACGAATCCATGGTCGAGTTGATGAAGCTAGCGATATAACTGTGTCAAAGTCAAAAAAAGAGCAGGGACAGTTCTTTGTTGGATTTCGTGTCTTGCAAACAATAGGATCATGTAGGCGCTTGCACAAGTACCTAAGCAAATCAAACAATAGGTATGCAGTTGACATGGACTTCAAAGTCCTTCAGAAATAGAAAACCTGCTAATAGGAAGAGGACTCAACGGGTTTGATCGCACTAGTGAGGCAACATTGTGCTTTGGCGACAAATTAAAAACAAACAAAAAAACAGCCTGAAGTTCAGCCGACTAGACACGAACTCAACTTAACAGGGGTCGCTTCCTGGGCGGGGCTCCAAACGTGGAAAGCGTAATGAATGAAGTGGTCATTAATGGCGTCCTTGGACAGCCAAACGCTAAGGTTGTGTAACCCCTCAAATTGCACACTGTTATGAACAACGGGCCATGCCAACTTCGAAACTAGTTGTCCACAGGAACCGCATAGTTAAACACGAGGGACAGGGTCTCTCGTGGAAATGGGTGGGGGGGGGGGGACAATAGGACGGGTACATGCTCATAAATATATTTCCTGTTGAGAGAAGGGGTGTTCCCCTAACTAAATGTTCATCCAAATTTCCTTAATTCAATGTTTTCGAGTTTACCAGATCATCTAAGCCTGACAATGAAAGAGTTGGACTGCAATTTTGAGATTTCAAAACCATTGACAATTTTCCTCCGAGAAAATGTTACAATAAATTGAGGGTAAAATCCCTAATGTCGCGTGATGCTTAAGTAACTTTTAATCGCTTAAAAGAAATTTTCTTGTGAGATTTCAAGTGGCCTTGTTGATGACATTTTCAATCTTCCTTGTATTCGCTGATAAGGTCAATTTTTTCACGATGACGATTGCAACAGCTGAAGCAACTGATGAAGAAGGGAATATTGATAATCAGCCAACTCTCTATGGAATTACTATTCTGGAGAAAGAAATTCCTCCTGCAATTGCTTGTAGTTGTGAAATAATCGGGAATTTTGAATAAATAAACTTGGGAAACTTCTGTTTATTAGATCAAGTGTAGATTTAGCAAATATGGAGCTCTGACAAAATAACTAAAAACACTAATGCATGCTTTCATTATTTAAGAATTAAAAATAAGTAGAGTGATCTTACTTATTATTAATACCGCAAAGTGGGAATAACAATGATAATAGTCACAGGTTTCATTTTTCTAGCCTGCTATGAGGATCTCATGGCCTCAGTGCTAATGAATGACGTCACACTCACAAAAGCGAGGTCATTATTGATGATGGCAATTGTGGGCTTTGCACAATTCACAAACGTAGTTCAATTAAATCCAAAACTGAATGATTCAGAGAGATGCCAAATGCAATTTTATTAAATTCATACGGACAGACTGACAAAATGACCCTAATAAGTATTTATGTATTGTTCGTTGTGAAAAGAACTTCTAAAAACGATTGGACTGAGTTTTGTTGCTAACTCATTCATCATTTAACTTCCACCATAATTGATGCATACTAGGGGAACTCGGTTGTAAACCAAGGGTGCTGCAAACACTATACATCTGACCTCTTAATTACTTTCAATGACATATCGTAGTGTTTTGCTGTGGCTTTAGCGCTCTTGGATACTTCGTTGCAGCTCATATACGAGCTGGAAGCTACTGTAGATGACATTGAAATGCTAAAGTGGATAATTACGGTTAGTAGCTAGCAAGGGATGATTAGGAAAAGCCACACATGCAGAGAGAAAGAGATGAAGCGAATGAGCCAAATAGACTGGCCTAAGTTAATATAAATAGCTCTTTTGCCAATGATGATGAATGCAAGGATAAAGGGAAGTCTGTATGAAGATGCGCAGCAAAAAAAAAAAAAAAAAGAGAGAAAAATCTGCGATTCTTTTGATTTCTTCCCTTAATCTTTTAGCACTACTTTCACTCTTTTACCCCTCCCCTACCATTCATTTCATTGAATTGTACATTCGGTAAAACTCACTGGGGATCTAGGGAGTGTACAAAGAATGTAAGCAGGGGTTAGCAAATTCAATCAGTTGACAAACGGAACGTTGTGACGTCATTGGCGTTCCTTCCTTGTTCCACAAACAGAAATAGCAGCAACTTCCATTTCCACAGCTCTCAACTTCCTTCTAAAATTGTGATGGAGGAAAAAAAGGATTTCCCCCTACACGTTATGATTGAGTTATGAAACGGCGGACAAACAATGGACAACATCCTTTGTCCTTCCAGTGGTTCAACGCTAGCGGGCGGGCGCGCGCACACATGCACACTATGAGGAGACTGGTAGACAACCGTCTGTTGCCCATATGCGAAGCGCCAGGAGTCAAGATGGTCAAACACGACAACCTACAAGCTGTCAAGACATTAGTCTTCGGTTACTAGCCCAGCTATTAACATGCTTTTGGTGTAAACACCGAGCTGTGTTAGAAAGTGGGAGATGCTGGCCTTTTCGAATAAACAGCCGGTTCTTCGTACGTGTCGCCTCTCTTATGAACCGGAAGTAGTAATTAGTATACTTGTGACACTACTTTTTTTTTTCTCTTACCGTTAGGTGAATGTAAAGTAACCCTCCCCCCCCCCCTCCGAAAGGAAGAGGAGGTACTTGGACATGATAAAACCTCAGGATCGTTTTGCAACCCCTGACTAGATATAAATAACGAAGTTGAAAAACATGTCCATCGTTTATTGCTCGATGAGCTTAGGACTGGGTTGGGATTTTTCTTTTAATTAATAAGATGAATCGCTTCCACAAGAAAATACTTCTTCGATAGAGAAATTCCCCCTGTTTCTTCCCATTGTATCCATTGAATTCAGTCAGTACGTGCAATTTTGAAATATCAAACCATAACTACCAACCCTATAAAAATAGCCAAACACTTCTGCATTTTTGCCTCCTGAAATAAGTACAATCCAATTCAAGATATGGCGATAATTTAGATAGGATGACAAAGAATTCAACTAAGTTAGCGATACTTAAAATAAGGGTAAAACAGGAAATCAAAAACGAAACTTATAAACGCAAAGAAAGTGAATTTTTTTTCTAAATTTCAAATACATTTTCGTGGCGTGTATATGTAGTATCTTAATTGTTAAAAGAGGAATGATTACACCCATATTTATCAAAAGAAATTCTCAGTAATTATTCATTTAAATGTCGATAAAGGAGAAACAACTACTAAGTAATAATTTCATCAAAGTTCCAGGATTTATTATCATTTTTCTATATAGAAAAAATAAAAAGACTTAGTTACATTTTCTACTTATACTGTGAAAATTAGAAACATAAAAAATAATTTTATAAATTTTTAAACGTTTTAAAATCATAATTTTATAATTTTTAAAATTATTATTATAATTGGTATCTTATATCATAGAAAAATAAAATTTATAATTTTTGTACGTGAATAATGTCAAAAAAAAAAAAAAATGGTTCAAACATCCATGTGCTAACTTCGTAAACTGTGAACGCTTCAATTGAGACTTCACACTCTTTAGATAATTTCATTTTTTTTTTCTTTAAGATTTTCTGTTCTTTTAGACAGTACCAGTAACCAGCGGCGCTGAGTAGCATTATTTATAAAAGAGACATCAAAATTTAATAATCGTTTTTAAAAGTGAACCGAAACTGTACTTACTACATGAATTAATCTTCGATAGATTTTCATCTGAAAATGTCAAATATGTTCGCTTATATTGTTCTTCGTACTGAACTGACATTCGATCAAACCAGTCGGCAATCAATTCGGAAGCCAATTAAGAGGTCGTTTTCAATGCGTATTATTGAGTATTCGAAAATAATCCCTTCATTTTTATGCAATCCAGAAATGGTTCTGTTTTCCAAGGAATATATCCGCTTTTTAACGATGGAATATTAAGAAACACTGAAACATTCATATTTTCACTCTTGAGATAAATTTTTTATTTCTTTAACTTTTGACCAATACAAGATTCATTCATTAGAGTTTCATTTTTCCAACTCTAGAACTTCCATCGAAAATAAAAACATTTTAGAAAAATAAATTCCAAAGATAATACATCGAAATCAGGAGATGCCCAGTCAGGTAAAGGCTGGCCATCTTAATCTTAAACATACACACGCCACAAAGAGGTGGTAGATGATTTGTAGGCCAGTGTGAGAATTTTTCAAGCCAGGGTGGCTTGAAAAGTTCCTTGTTTAGCTTCTAGAGCAGCAAGTTCGGGTTAGCTAAGCCTTAGCTCACCCGAATGGTACTATACATTTACAACCTTTTCTGTGGAATTCACTTGTAAAAAAAAAAAAAAAAGAAAGAAAGAAAAGAAAAGAAGCAATCCAGAGTGAAAAGAGTTTTCCCCTCCAAAATGAGATTTTAATGTCTTCTGGGAGAAATCCCAGAAGACATTCTGCAAATGAGATCTGAAAAGCCTCATGTGTGGCTGCTGCGTAGACAAGGGATTTATAAACCGAAAGATGGTAGGATTCATAGAAGAGTGTGTGCGTGTCTCCTTCCTATATGTGACAGGTTGCTTTTTTCTAAGCGAATTATATGCGGTTCATTGCTTTAAACTTCAAAACTGACTTCAAGTTGACTTCTATGATAAGGAAGGAAGGAAAGTATTATATAGAGTGTGAACTTGAAGAATCTCGAGATAGGCAATGATTGTCTGTATACAAAAGTGCAAATAAATTTGAGTGCATCAAACAATCTTACAGGAATTATCCTAAATGAATATGGGAAGCTCTGTGAATATCAATCCCGAATTATAATCTATGAAAATATTGCTTATGTCGTTAACAAATAAGCCATAGTCTCGATATTTTATAACTGTCGTATATAATCTTACAAAATTAAATATAGTAATACAAAATAATTAAACTTAAATTAATTATAGTTTGACTTTTATTAAATTTAAAAAGTAAACAAAAATAGCAATGAAGTGTTGTTATTAGCTTATTTTCGCTAACGTATCTAACGAAATTCGTTGATCTTCGTAATAAATACTTTAGTATTACGACAGATTATACTTTAATTTATGACAAGTACCGATAATGGTAAAATACATTTTCACTATTTTCTTCTTTCACGAGTCATGCACTTACAAACACTCAAGACGTGAGTGTGGTGTTTGAGTTAGTCACCACAATTCTTTAAATAACAATAATTTCATGACATTTTCCAACAGAAAGTGGACAAGTGGGTCTAGTGCTTTCACTTTTAAATTTCCTAATTTAACGATCACACGTGTAGTCTCCTCAGATCCGAAAACTAGTTTCGCTTTGCATCAAGCATTATCTGAACAGCTGTTGACCTTTCAAATTCGTATTATAATGTATTGCTCCCACCAATGGGACAATGCCTCTTGTTCTCAAAAAATATTCGCCTATATGCAGATATGAGAGAGAGAGAGAAAGCAGGTAGGGTAATCAATGCCCTCTCACTACGCATAGCACATACTGTTTTTTTTTTTTTTTAATCATAAGAATTGCTTCCATAAGTCATTCTCTTCTTTCATGCCAATTATTACACCGCTGCCACTTTCACACTTCAAGTAATTACGAAATAATATTTACTTCCAGTAAAACTTGGTGAAAATGCCATTTATTGCATTTCTCGGATTTTTTCAATTTTTACTTCCTCAATCTAACTAGCAAAAATTATCCATTGCATCATTTCTCAATTTATTTATATTTTTGTTTTGTTATATATTCATATTCATTTCTTTTTAATTTTTTTTATTATTTATTCATTTTCGTTTTTTAAAAGATTTATTTTCATTTCAAATTATCCATTTTCATATTTTAAAAAATAAATCTCACGCTATCTCTCATTATTAAAATTAAAAAGGGTAATTATATACATGAATGTCACTCCCGGTGTGAGTCCATTATTCTATTTATGCCTAAAGTGGCCAGGGAAAAAAAAAGAGGGAAAAAAAAGAGAGAAAAAAAGAAAAAGAAAAACATGTTTCGAAGATTAGATTTCCGTATTATACAGTATTAATCTTAGTCCGCCCACATTGTTAAGTGCGCTACAGATTTCCAATCTTCAATGGGTGGAACTGAAAAAAAATTTAGCTTAATATAGCCATCAAGGTATAGCCCGTTGTTAAATTAAGTTAAAAGCATAATCCAGCTTGATTTTTTAAATATTTATATATAGTTTAATAAACCAGCAAGTTATATCTAGTATAACTAAATATATCGTCATCATCATCAATCATTATTGAAATTAAATTATTAAATTGAAATCATAATCCCATTCGACATAATACTTAATAATAGTAATCTATATTTAATGATCTTCTAATGCGTAATCTAGCTTAATATTTTATTAAATTAAGTTTTAAATGAAATGGTCTAGTTTGAGTTTAATATATCATAAACTTCAAACAAAGTTTAATTTGATTAAAGTTGATACGTGTTGTCTATAATGCTTTAGCATCGACAACTTTTATGCTTTGGTTTTACATGTTATTTTATTGATTGAAATCATCTAGCGCGATTTACATACATAATGATATAAGCGTATTATATTATATTCACGTATCTGTTAAATTGATAATATATTATATTATATTCACGTATCTGTTAAATTGATAATATATTCATATTCACGTATCTGTTAAATTGATAATATATTCATATTCACGTATCTGTTAAATTGATATATGTTAAATTGAAATAAACATAAATTCTAATTATTAAATATAAATTTTATGATTATATATTAATGATGTACTATATGTTCAATTTATAGAAATTCAAAATAAAAATTAATTTATAAATATATTAAGCATATAAAAATTAATTTAAAGTTTAGTGTGAATTTATTATAATTGATGACAATAAATGATTTTTAAATTAAGTTTCCAATGGAAAACAGGTAATCCCAATAATGAAAATATCTCGCAACTTAGTTACATGATTCTGATGTCAGTTTCTATATGTCAAAATTATATCAGAAAAAATAAGTAAAAACAATTTAGTTTCTTGTGTACGCATATAAGTTATGTCTAACAAACAACTGAAGAATGCACAGTAAAGAAAAACGGGGGGGGGAATAGTAATAAACAAAATCGATATATATATTTGTTTTATTTGAAGTGGTGCTTAGTTTAGAATATGTAAATTAGAATAATTCAAAGCTTGGAATTATAATGAAACATTGATTCGTGGATACATATCAATAAAAAAAAAGAAGAAGAAGAAAAAGAAAAGAAAAAAGTGGTTAGCAGATAATTCCTCAACCAGGAAATTTAACGAATTCATATTCCCGCAGATAGGTTTCTGAGAATGATGATGATGTCATACTCTACTGGCAGGTGGACACGTGATAAGAAAAGCATGAAAAGAAACTAAGAAAGTTTTCAGTTCTCAACCATAACAGAAAATGAAAATATGTGAAAAGGAAATCAATCTTAGATATTTACAATGTGACTGTAACTTAAAAAAGAGTAAAACTGTTAATGCCCGCTGCACATGATTACTGTCGTTGCACTTTAGGCTTCAGTATTACTCTGAAGTAGAAAAATGGTGTAAGCAACTGAACTGCTCTCTCGTGATCTCTGTAGGGTGAGGGGCTTGCTTCAACACGATGTTATTTTTAAACTTTCCGAGAAAGGAGGCTGTGCCTTAGGGCTAAACAATTCAATCGACTATAAATAGGAGATGATAATAATAAAAAAAAACTCTTTGAAAAATAAAAACTGGAATTCTCTATACTAAAAAAAAAAAAAAAAAAAAAAAAACATGCAGATGTCTATGATGTCTCAATGAGCCCCTGCATTTCGTTACTTCAATTTATAAAGTACACAAGATAGAAATTCGAAATAATATAGTTATGTTAATTATATAATTCCAGATATAATTTCCGTTTTATGTCAGTTTAAAATTAATATCGTTAATAAAACAACTTGACGTAATGAAAAGTGCTTGGTCGATCATTATTCCTTCCAATGGGAAGGGATTTTCAAATTACTAAAATTTATTTCGTCTGCTCCATTGAAAGAAATAGTTGACCAGCAATCAATTAATCGCATAAAAGAGAGCGTTTTCTTAAAATATTTATTTAAAAAATTACTAAAACCATTTAGGGTTGGTTTTTGTAATTTCGTTGATGATTTTTGAATTTGTTCACCCCCCCCCAGGTTCCCTTCCTCTAAAAATTCTCTGTCAATCCATATATTTAGGACATTTAGACAGGATTCGAACCCCGCCGTGAGCATAGATGTTTGTGATTATCTTACTGACTCTGTGTAGAAAAGGTATCTGCAACCCTATCACTTCTTCTAGAAGAAGACTTCATTCCCAAAACCTGGTGAGGTACGAGAATAACCATACGGCGTCTACGGACGTCAAATGTGATTTTTTTAAAATACTTTCAGCATTTAAAAGTTAATAAAAAAAACTGAACCTATATTGTATTATTTTTATAAGAAATTAATAAAAAATTATAAATATATTGTATTATTTTTATAAGAAATTAATAAAAAATTATATAAATATAAAAATAAAAAGCATCTTATTTAGCAAAACGGAAAATAAAAAAGTATATTTATCCTATAATAAAATGGAAAATGTGATTGAAGAGAAATTTCTTCGTTTACATATAGACAACAAAATGGTGTTCTAACTAACTAAACTTTTAAATAGAAATAAGTAAGTTAAGAAGTTATTATTTTTAAATAATATATTATATTATTTATAAAAAATTGTGTTTATTAATTATTTTGTAATTACTTATTAAAAGTTTGTTCAATTATAGTATCAATGAATACATGGATTATGAGCAAGTTAGTATTTGCATTTTTTTTTTTTTTGTCTGCGAAGCCTTGAATTAATATTTAATCTATCGCATTATAAATCAAGTAAATAAATTAGGAAAACCAATATGTCAAAACTTCAATTACGTTCAATACACATACTGAGCTTCGTTCCGTCTATAACACGAACATATCCATACAAACTCCTTCTTTCCATGCTTGTTATGAATCCATTTGCCGACAAAGAGAATGGCTTGTCAACTGAAAACCTAGCTGACATGGATATCCTTATTCTGAAGTGCAGCAAGGAAATTACTCTTAACTATGAATGAACTGCCGATAAAGACCTCCTTCCATATTATATGGGTTAAGGGAAACTATTTCTTTGTAGTGCAAAAGGATGGAAATGACTTATTTCCTCTTCTCGGTTGGCCTCTTAAGACCCCCATGTGTTCACTTAAGGCTGGCACATACGACTTTTTAAAAAAACTTCTCGGTTAATCTAAAGTGGGAAGTAATATTTTAATTAATGGAAGAACTTCACTGTCTTTGATCTTGAAATTATTGTGTTTTCGTAGTTTAAAAATGAAAATAATGCCGTTTTGTGTTAAAACTATTGAAACTAATTATAATCTACGAATAAAATAGAATGGAATAAACATACGTAATCGACTTATTGAGATGATATTGGAGAGCATAGTCTTAAAACTTCAACTTTACTGACTCTTAAGGATGAAGCAAGATGCATTTCATATTCCCCGCTGTCTGAAATGGATACAGTGAAGGAAAAAGTTTATGAGCAATATGCTCGCTCTGAGAGGGCAAGAGGATTATAGATCATTTCAGAAATTAGGATGGCTTTAAGGTCTTTTGTGTTTGTAGAGATCCGTTTCATCATAGTTAGCAGCTTATTTGGGATGTGTAGACGTTTTTAGGAAATACTTTGCTGAAGGAAACAGTAGATATAAGGGATGTCTATGTCCTGACGAAGTTTTGACAAACCATGGGGCGTTCAGAATCATACGTAGTCAAATAATAATCGTTATCAAGAACAAAACAATATGGCTTAGTTTTAAAACTGGTCCTAACAGATCTTATAATATTGAATGAAATAAGAAAGCATAGGGTGCATATATTATAAAATATATTATTAATTATATAATAATATAAATTTAAGAATATAGTAATAATGTAATTCTTTACTATATTTTATTTATAATTATATACTAAAATTCCGATTTTTTATTGCTCTTAGATTCTAATGTAAGAATAATTTGAAATTACGAATAGCAAATATTGTAATTAAAATAAAACTGCATACAAATTAACAATTCATAATATATTATGTTATGAATTATTAATAATATTATTTAATATTAAAAGTCAAGTAATAATGCAATTCTAAAGTAACAATAGATTGTAATTCCTGAAGGGTTCCCTTACACAATAAACTGAGAAAGCGAAGGAAGCTAAAATTAATGCGCTACTCTAAACAATCTTATTGTAATTAACACTTTCTTAAACTCTTTTAAATTCTCTCTGAAATGTTCGCAAATGTTGTCAGTTAAAAAGGTCAAAGAGAAGCATAGCAGGCATTGAAGGAGTGATGTTAGTGATTGGAAATATTTGGACCTTCCTCCATGAGTCGACGGATGCCCATGCAGTGATAATAATTAAAAGTGTCCTCCCCCACTCTCGTCCCACCCAAGGTAACAAATACACATAACTTATTTCTAAATGGTTTTTGATTTAAAAAAAAAAAAACAGGCGAAAAGTGATCTAACCCTTTACATTTCTCAGAATCCAATGTCAAAGATGCGCAGTGGTCCAATAGAGACTTCGAGAGGGTTAATCACAATAATGCGTTAAATCGTAGAGAAGAAACTTGCCATTGACAAGATAAGAACAGCGTTTATGGAGTTGTTTTGTGGTTTCTTACCTTTGGTTGTAGGCCGGGAGAAAACAGGTTTCGGCGATAACATCTTGAGAGGCATTTGGACGACTTTAACAGATCTTCCCCCACTGACTGACAAGAGTTGTGGTTACCACCCACCTATGGAGCCTTTGACACCGTGTCACTGTCCACCGTACTCCCATGACCAGCCGACAGAGAAAAACTGACGAAACTACGAGTCCCTTCCGTATGCAAGAAGACCAACTAGGTCGGCGTCGTCAATCAGACATCTGCATTACGACAGAGACACCTGCCTAGCACGTGTGGATCCTTTGTCTTCTGTGGGAGGCACCCGCCTCGTGCCAAGGGTAGGAGGGGGCCAGCAGCAACGATAGTAACGTGTTACGGGGACCTAATTTCCGAATACCACGACAGGATCTAATTCCCGATAGTCCCGCTGCAAAAAAATGAAGAAAGAAAGAAAAAGCTTTTAGCGTGCACGACAGATAGTGGCGAAGTCGTCGGGAGCGCTGAACTCCGTCCGTCGGTCAGCGGCGTCACCTTGAAATGCTGCCGATGCCCCGAGCAAAAAGTTCGTTTTCCCAGCTGTTGCGCGTACACTGGTACAGCGGCGAATGGAGAGATCGATACGGAATTGGGATGGTAGCGATCTAAGTCCTTATCAGACTTCGTTGGGGCTGTCGGACGAACTCGAGACAACTTGCACACTCGGAGACAAGCGACTGACCTGAAATGTGCAATCCATAAGTGCTGGAAGTTCCGAGCGAAGTCACCGAAACTCCATGGGGACGAAACACCTTCGCACAGGTACGGCAGACGAAAGTGGTCTGACTTTCTCCCGACTCTAAACGTCTCTGTAGCCAGTTTGTTGAGTGACCTACAGAAGCGGCTCTCTTCGGACTAGTAACCTCTGACGTAGAAGAGCGAGAGAGAGAAAAAAAAGGGGAGGGTGAAGAGGGAGGGAGGGAGCCGGGGGAATTACTATCTTCCGTTCGGGTTCTGGTCGGACGCTTCAATGGTTAGCGTGAGAAGTACGCTCAGGTATAGCGGAAGTGGTATCTCTGGTCTCCCCCCAAAAAAACCCTCAGCACTATCCCCCAATATATACATTTCTTACTCGATTCAATCCCCCCCCCCGCGAGTTCGTAATTGTTCCGCTGTGCGCCCTGTAACAGTTAAACGCCGGAGGCTAGTTAAGGACCTTCAACTGCGATATTAAACGTAAGCAGGTATTTCGGACAGGCCAGCCGGGCCCGGTAGTGGGTGGCGGTGATATGACCTTTAAACCATTCTACAGCAATTAACGCTCGTTTAAGTAAATTTTCATCCATTTGGTTTTCAAGTCGATTAATCTACGACTAACTTAAATTGAGAGACTTTATATGGACTTGTCAAATGTGTCACTTTTGTTTTTTTGTTAACCATTTCCTTCTCTGTGTCTTAAAATGTTATTACAAATAATCAACTCCCTGAAAATTACGCAACAGTCAGGAACCATTCGTTTAAAACATTCATAAAGAAACTAATAATGATGTATATTTCATATCTTACTTTTATGATCTTTCTTCTATATGGAATATTTTCAATTTGTTATACCTTATTCAATTGTTAATCCTTATTCTGTCTTCTGAAAATACTAGAAAGGTATCATAAGATTCATTACTATGTTCATCCAGTTTCAGCCCTTACAAGTAAATTTTCTCACCAGCAATATACTGCAACCATAAACATCTTGACCTCTTTTTCTTTTTTTTTTTTTTTTTTGCATCGAAACAAATACGTTTTTATTTTAGTTTTCTGAAGTTGTTGCAGGATTCATTTTAGGAAGTTGCAGACCAAGCCATAATTGCGAATGATCAATAATCTTCATGCATGTTACAGTTGAGCGAAAGGTTGCCTCGTTCCTACGCCAGAGTAACCATTGTCATTATTATTGGAGATCATCAATATATAAAAATATCAACTCAAACGCAAATGTCTCAAACGTACTTATTAGAATTACCAGAATATTCCATCAAATCATACATTTTTATTAGTATAATGCTGAAAAAGTTTATTATTAATAATATTTTTTAATTAAAAAAGAAATTAGCTTTTTAAAGTTTATTTCTTTTCGGTTGTCTTAGTTACACCTAAATAAATTATTTTTCAGTAATATATAAATAATCAAATGCAACTAATTACTTCAAAGATCACACAATTCTATTCATTTATATCAACTTTAATTATTAGTATTATCTGATATGATATGATATATATAATATAATTGCATTATTTAATTTGAAAATTTAATGCGTTTTCGTTAGGTTTTAGATAACTTTTTTTACAAAAACATATTAAATATTATAATATATACCTTTGGTACATGAAATATATGTCCGAATTATTACAGAATGATATAATATATGAAATATATTTCGATATTCTATTATGATATGATTAATGTAAGAAGAATGTTTTTTGAATGAAATTATTTTCATTTGATTAAAAAAAAAAAAAGAGAGTATTTTTGACAGTAGATGATATCGAAACTCGTGTTAATGCTATTGTACTCTAAAATTATTAATATTAATTGAAAATTTTCGTAGTGTTGTATTGTTATTACGAATACACGTTCGTATCATTATCGATCATGACCTGCCAAACCTCCGGTAATTAAAATGGTTTCGACAGTTTATTATAAACCAACGCGTTAATAGCCGCTCTTAAAAAAAAAAAAATTAAAATAAAGAAGATCAATATTGTATCATTTGGTACATAATGCCAGGTTGAAGGGTGTTTGAAAGCGTGGGAACACGCTAAGGCAAGACCAGGTGTATTGTAACGATTTTGGCGTACGGTAAGCGCTGGGAACATCAGGCTTGAGATGTTAGCGGGATGTCGCTACACTGCACAGGCATCTGTCGTCTCGAACCTGCGTAACGGGCGGGCACCCCCAAACAAAAGGTTTATAAACACAACTCCCCCAACTTTGGGAACCTTCCCATAGCAGTAGCACAAGAAAGTGATGGAAAAAGCACTTAATACCTAACTGGTTATTCCTGCAATTAACCTTAATCAGGCCTAACAACTGTATGATCCTTTTGTACATCTACTAATGCCAGTGCTTGCGTTCCTGTTATACTATCTTCCTCCTGTTTGCTACAGTCTTTTGGAACTTCAATTGTCATACATTCAAGAATTAATGAGAAGATTTCAATAGACCCTGCTCATTTTATGAACTATGCTGGGTCTATATGAAATCAGTAATAAAAAAACGAAGCGCTCCCTTCACAAACCGTATTCATCTTAATTATATCCTCATTGCCGTCGATTTAGAAAACTTTGCAATCGACAGCCCTGAAACTTCTGTCTTTGTAGTCAACATCCGTAGCTTTCATAGCACGTCAGATATGAGCATTCCTACTCTCAGTGTTCTCCTCAGCATAGCAGTTATTCTTTGCAATACATTACCAGAATTTCAACTCTTTATTCATTATCGATCCTAGATTCTTTGCCTCCTCGATTTCTTAGAGCACAGTTCCACCAACACACAATCTATAATATCCTCAACCTGAAAGCAAAACCTTACATTCATTCAATGTT
The DNA here is from genome assembly GCF_054136105.1 of Typopeltis vanoorti. Taxonomy (NCBI): domain Eukaryota; kingdom Metazoa; phylum Arthropoda; class Arachnida; order Uropygi; family Thelyphonidae; genus Typopeltis; species Typopeltis vanoorti. The sequence goes on from NC_143571.1 coordinate 80,875,490, forward strand.
GAACAAAATTCATTCTCATCTAATCATAACACTTGTCTATATAATTGAGTCTGAAAGTACAGACCTCAGGGTAATTCAATCGCTCTTTCTAAATTTATATCACCAGCAAACAACTGCATACCCCTCCTTCCTTCAAATCACATATCGTTAATATATACAAATTAAACAGAGGTAATGCAAAAGCAGATTCCTGTGACATCCCACCTTGCTGCTTTCTCTTTTACTCTGCATTTACTATGTCTGACAGTCATCCTCTTATCCTTTAAAATCCGGGATATTTGATGATAAGTTAATATACAATATTAATTATATTGTATAACTCCCACGAGATAAAATTTAATTATAAATATTATTAATAAATAAAGGTGCATATCTAAAAATTATTATATCTTTCAAAATATATATTTTATTAAAATAATATTTAAAAATTTTATTAAATATATAACTTTCCTTTTAATTATATAAGAAAACTCAATTACAATCCCGAATTAAATATTAATTTCCTTTTCGTACAATCATTTCGAAATAGTTCATGGCGCCATCTTAAGTGAAGTATGTTAGTATGACTTATCAAATCAGGACATGCTCAAATGCTCCGATTTTGGCTCAGAAAACCTGCTATATGTATAAAGCATTCTATATTTGGATAATCCGATTAGTCGCTACTGAGTTTGCGCTGTCTTAATCAGAAAATGTACTCATGAGTTTATTCTCATCGTGCAAGGGATAAAATTGGATTAGGAAGAAACTGAGATGATAAAAACACGAAATATTTGGAAGCCCCGAATTGCATCAAAGAAACTCATAGCATGTTCTCAATGCAAAGGAAAGTTTGTTATTAAAATTTTATACATCAAATGTCCAAAAGTACCGATCATGAAACAGTCATCTTCCCTATGAATGGTGATGTGGTAGCCTTGATCACAAAAAAAAATCATGGAGCCAACATTGCTTTGCAGATCATCAAGTTGTCACCCCACACGGCTTGATTAAGAGTTCAATCGCTGTACAACGATATCAGAGGGGTGCGTTTGATTCCTCTGTACTGTCATCTTCCGTCCACTTTACCTCCCAGACGGTTTCTTTAGGAGCATATTAATCCGATTAAGCACCCACCCATTCCAACCTTCTATCCTACACTGGTAGATAAAGTGGATTTTTGCCATCAAAGAAACCGACATAATGGATCACAAGGGGGTTTAACTTGTGCAGATTTTTAGGTCACATCTCATTCTTATCGGCTTATGAAGGTCTGTCGACATAATCATCAGTAAGCCACTTCAATAAATAAAATACTGTACTCAACCGAGATATCATCTTTATGTTTCAGTAAAAAAAAAAGATAACGAAAAAAACAATAAATTATTATTTAATTATCTTTAATTAGATGTAAAATTTTTTCATTAAAATTAAAAATAAGATGTAAATAAAATTATGTGCATATATATAATACAATGAACAACTGAACACCATTTCAATACATATATAAGTTCTATATCAATACTTTCATATCAGATAGCGCGCGTTAGAGGGTAATGGATTGCAATGCTGTAGCCAATGAAATTCTAACTGAGGCTCGGCTATTGCTGTTACCCTCCTGACATGACATGATCAGAGTTTTAATAGCTCAATAACACCTTATTCCTACACTGTCCTCTACAGATAACGGGGAAGATGAAAAGCATTCTTTCTTCTCCCCTTTAAGCTAGTCCTTATAAGGACAGCGCGCGTTCCCCGTGTGGTTGTCGGGATAAGAATAGCACCAATGTAGCTCATGCATGTCGTTCGAGGCGACTAAAATGGGTACCCAGCGATGGTAATGGATGGCAATGCTGTAGCCAATGAAGCTCTAACTGCTCGGCTATTGCTGTTACCCTATTGCCATGATCAGAGCTTTATTTATATATAGCTCAATAACATCATACACTGTCCTGTACAGACAACGGGGTATATGAAAAGCATTCTTGCTTCGCCCCTTTAAGCCAGTCCTTATGAGGACAGTGCGCGTACAAGTGTGATGAGGTGATTTTGGAGAAGATGGCAATGCTGTAGCCAATGAAGTTTTAAATAAGGCTCGGATATTGCCGTTACCTGACATTGACCAGAGTTATAGCTCAATAAGGTCCTATCCATACATTTTCTTCTACAGATAACGGGGAAAATGAAAAGCATTCTTGCTTTACACATCTAGCCAAAAAAAAAAAAAAAAAAAAAAACAGCGCGCTTAAAGTCCCCAACGGGACTGAAATGTCATTTAACGATTACTGGGCAAATTTAAAATATTTTACCTTAGAGCAAATTTTCTTAACCTAAAACTATTGTGGTTAATTTTATGTTTTAATGTTTGACGATGACCATCATCTATACCTGAAATAGAAGAATATTTACAAGAAAGTTGTGTTGTTTTCTCTTGAGTTAATACTCTATGGTCTAAATTTCAAAGCTGACAATTATTGAACACGAGAAGTATTTGCGTTTCATTTACTAGAAAATATTTAATTTTATTTTCATTTGATCTATCTGTCAAGTTAATAGAGTGGATGCGGCAATAGACATGGTTGTTCTTAACTTGTGAGTTAGATGCATAATTGTTCCCAAACTAAACGGTTGAGAAATACTGACTTAGGGGAAGAGTTTTGCCTGGAACACTCAAGAATTTCTTTTGTGAACTAAGTTAAACGCAAACCTTTTGGATTATGTTTCTCGAGGGGCACAGGGGGGGGGGGGGGTTCAACTTTTTGCAAATTTTGCCATTTATGATTCTGAGTTAGATTATCTATTTTCAACAGATAATTTAACTCAGAAATAGCAGTTAGTTATATATTAATCACATAAATATAAGGCATGCTTGGAAAAACAAAGACATCGTACAAGAGGATGACACAACTATGATAGAATTTAAAAGAAAGGAGAGCATATCAAAGTAGCAACTGGAATCTACTCTTACCACACATGTCCAGGGGAAAGTAGTGAACATAAGGGATCTCGTGACTCCATAGAAGAACTGTCATGCGGACGGGATTTTTTTCAAACTTCTTCAACGAATGGTTTGTTGTCAGTTCTCATCGAATAAAGAAATTCGTTATAAACGACAGTCAGAAATTCTGCAATCAAAATATCCTATCCATGGTTACTATAGTAACTAACTGGTTATATTCTACCATTATGCATAAAATGTTACTATCTACACGACGCGTATACAGTAAGCTGGTGGCGAGATTGCAGTCAGGATTACACTCGATCTGCTGTCTTGTCCATCATTGGACATCACTTCTCTTGATAGAAAACTGTGTGTGCAGCTTGTAGAGGACTGAATACTTTAGAACTGCTTTTGCAAGTGATGTTGACGGCCTAAGCACCGTTTCAAACGAAAGGGAGGGAATTCTACTAAACTGCTCCATGACACTGTAAATGTTTTTCACTTAGGTTCGAGTTCACTCGTTATCAGCTCAACGCAGGTCTCCTCAACCGGAAGGAAACGGGAGGGGCAAACAGAAACAACGAACTGACTCAGGCATGCGTCAAGGCACGAGGCGAATGTGTTGTTATGTTGTTAAAGGACCAAACACAGAAACTGAGATTGATAAGTTGTTTTTTCTTAGGGGTGATGTCTGCACTCCAACACCCTCACAACTGTCTGTCCCCGTTCTGCTTAATGGGACAGTAAGGTGGGAAACAAAGATTAGCTGCTTGACGGTTTTTCGGAAGTTATAGACCCCCACGAAACTTGGCTCTTATAAGTACAACCGCCAAAAGTCTGGGTACAACGATAATTAGTCTCCTAATATTAGCAGAAGCACTTCGCTGTTTTGTGCAGTTAACAGCATATATAAGTTTTACCGATAACAGAATTAAAGGAAACTCGCTATTGCAATATCAGTCCTAACTAGACATTGTTTTGCTTACAGTCAGATAATCAACAGTTTGCTGCTGACTGCTACAATTCTAACAGTGCACAGCTAAATACTTTGTTAAGGCACTGACTATACTTATAGAGCCAAAATGTATAAATTTAGCATAGGAAGGATATTAAAATGGAGAATATTATGGATCCACCTATATTTTATAGTAAAATATAGAAAGACAGTTAAGAAAAGTTTCGAAAAATTTACAACAAGTTATGAGAATTTAACATCATACCTACACTAAATGGAAGCGTAGGTATGATGTTACTCCATGCCTTAATCATTTGATTGTGCACCTAGGTTCTACCTACTCTCCTGACGAGAACCAACAGTTCGAAGCAACTGTTAAGCCAGTGAAACCTAATTTAAGCACTAATAAAAGACAAATACGCTGGTCCCTGGGCACCTCTTTTGTCTTTTTAAGTAGGCTTGCCTAATATTCTCATAAGCTGTCTGGTAATTTTTTCGAAAACTTGCAGACAGCTTATGACTGGTAATGTTTGAAAAATTACTACATATTGCTTTCTTTTTTTTTCTATATTTGCCTATAAATTAGAGAGAGAGAGAGAGAGAGAGAGAGAGAGCACAAAGGAGAATGTTAAAAATGATATCGGGATTGTGGAATGCTGAGTATGAAGACAGATTGAGAATTTGTAGACAGCAGACACTAACAAACAGGAGAAAGAGGGGAGATATGATTGAGACTTACAAACTTCTTAAAGGGTCATACAGGATTTTAATTGATGGAATTTTTCAATTTATGGAGGGTGGGGAAAGGACAAGAGGGCATCCTTGGAAGCTGAGAATGAAGGTCGCCAAGAAGGATGTGAGGGCTAGATTTTTCTCTCAGAGGGTGGTGCGTGATTGGAACGAATTGTCATTGGATGTTATGAGCCCAAGCAGTGTGAATGAATTCAAGAATAAGTATGACAGCTGGTGTGACCTCCCTCGATGAGTCTCTGACTCCCTGGAGGTCTCTCTTAATAATAATAATAGTAATAAATATATGTGGAGCCATAATATTCTCCATATTAATGTACTAATAGCAATATTTTTACAAAGTACAGCACATTACAATCATGACTGCACGTTTGCAATACTGTTGAATGCACAGACCATGCCTACACAATACACTACTAAATAGTACGATCACGTGTTACGTTGGGATTAGTGTTTGAGATGGGACAGCTACGCACATGTCCCACGAACAAAACGGGAAATACTCGAATTTCACAGAAATTATAAAAGATCCCAATTCATATAAATTTAATTAATCAATTCATACAGTCAGCACTGTAAGACTTTATTTCTCTATACATGTAATATCCAGCAAGGATGAGTAAAGTAGAACTGTAGTGTTCCAAGCATCTTGCACGTAACTTTCGCCTCTTGCATGACGCAAGGTGACAAATTGGTTTCTACATTCTTCGTGCTGTAAATACATCTGTTAGCGGTTGTGACCGATATCCTAGTTTTTCCTGGTGTATGTGTGTGTGTGGACTACGAACTAATCAGTGCGAAATCCTCGCTGTTATCGTAACAGGTGTGTTATGTGCCTCTGCTTTGTTAGGAAAGGTATAAACAAGCCAAAAATTGATCAGCTGCTTTCATGCAAAATTTTGAACAGCTGCCATTTGTCTTCTAGCTTTCAGCACCATCCAATGAAGAAAAAGAGTGATAGAGTTCCGATTAGGACAACAGAGTTCCAATTATATTGACAAATGATGGAAGCGCAACAGAAAGATAACGTGGATCGGAAAAATCAAAAGATTCGTTTTGGCTTCGGAATGGGAATGAAAACACTTATAGATTTCAAAACAACTCACTGAAGAGCAAAAGTTAGAAAATATTTTTCTCAAAAAAAAAAATAATAATAATAATAAATAAATAAGAAACATGGAGATTAAAAAAAAAAACGGTCCTATAGCATCCATCATATTCACCAGACTTTTCTATACTCTTTCGGCCCCTTTCTAAACTGGTGACATAATAATAATAATAATAATAATAATAAAATAAATGCAAAATATATGGTTTTCCTACTGGTGGCAGCATAAAATAGAGAATGTATTGGAAAACGAAACAGCAAAAATTCTCTGGGACTTTAGAATACAAACTGATCGGCATTTGGAACACAATAGACCTGACATCACAATTATTGAACATCGACAGGTTTGGATTATCGATATTGCAGTACCCAGTGATAACAACATCAACAACAAAGAACTGGAAAAAATTACTAAATATCGAGATCTCGAAATCGAAGTTGGCCGACTGTGGCTTAAACATACCAAAGTCATCCCAATAGTTATCGGTGCACTTGGTGCAACTTCAAAGAAGCTATCTAACTATTTACAGCAATTAAACATCAATGAAGTGATCCCATATGACCTACAAAAAACAGCATTACTTGGAACAGTCCATATTTGACGACGCTACCTGACGGACTATTCTTAGATTCTTGGGTAGAATCTGAATTGCTTTGAATCATCAGTCAAATTTTTATTTATATGATATCTCGTTTTGACTGTGTATTAATTATGTGAATAAAATAAGAATAATAATAAACATTCCAACTAGTGACTAGGCTACTTTTTCTCAGATTAGGCCATATCTAAGGTTGGTTGCTCAGATTAGGTCATTAAATAATAAAGTAACACGTAAAAACCACAGTGATATCTTTAATTTTTAAACAACTTATCGGATTGCAAAGGTATTATCACGTTCCTTAAGTGCTCTTACTGGTCATTCCAGATCCTATATAAAAAACTCAACAGATTTTCTTGAAAAAATCAAGCATATAAAAATTACAGATTCTGAAATATTAGTCAGTTTTGACATCATTTCTCTGTTCACCAATATCCCATTGACCGACACAGTCAATTCTTTATATGAAGATTACCCTCCAGATATCGCAAGGATATTCGAATATGTCATCCACTCGGGTTATTTCAGTTGGAAAAACAAAATCTACAAACAAATTGAAGGTACTGCCATGGGTAGCCCTCTTTCTCCACCTCTGGCAAACTACTATTTGAAACAATTCGAAGGTACTATGTTCTCATCCATTCATCTTCAACCATCTCTTTGGTACCGTTACGTCGATGATGTTTTTGCTGTTTGGCCACACACCGAAGATGAACTTTCCACCTTTCTACAACGGATAAATAACCTTCACCCACGCATCCAATTCACTATGGAACAAGAAAACTCTGGTATTTTACCATTTTTGGACATCCTCCTTACTAGAACGTCTTCTGGTACCTTATCTACAAGCGTCTTTCGAAAACCCACATTTACTGGCAGATACATTCACAAAACGTCTGCGCACCATATGTCTCAAAAATTTGGCATTCTTAAATCTCTAATTCATAGAGAACATAAAGTTTGCTCTTCCCCAATAATCTTACAACAAGAACTTTCCATCATTAAAAAGTTAATGGAATCAAATGATTACAACTCCAATCAAATCCAACAGATACTTGATTCTTATGTTCCAACACCTACAGTTTCTTCAACAGTCCGCAGAGTTCCTATTCCATACATTTCAGGAATCTCAGAACCTATAGGTAGAATTCTGAAAAAGTATCAGTTGATTCCAACATATATTCCTATCAACAAAATTTCTTCTTTATTACTTTCTACAAATGATAAACTGTCTTCTCTATCTTTGGCTGGCGTTTACCAAATACCTTGCGAATGCGTTGTCTCTTATTTTGGACAAACTGGCCGTTCTTTGGAAAAAAGAATAAAAGAACATCAATATTATATTGATTATAACAAACCTCTGAAGTCCGGTCTGGCGCAGCACAGTATGTACTCTATGCATAGTGTCCAGTGGGATAAAGCAGTTCTCCTCCATAGATGCAGATTCAAATATGAACGCTTATTCAAAGAAAGTTGTGAAACTATCTTACACCGACCGACTTTAAATAGAAATGACTGTATGTCTCTCTCAAAGATCTGGGAGACTTTTATCTTATGTAAAAAACCATTTATCTTAATAGATTAAATTTGTTATTTCTATTATTTCCTAGCACGCGGTAACAATTTATGAAAAAAATGAAGATTTACTATTAATTTTAGTACGAAATATCTGTCCTTTTACTAATTAAAGATATCACTGTGGTTTTTACGTGTTACTTTATTATTTAATTACTATGCCACAGGTTCCACTAAATAATCAGATTAGGTCATATCAACTAAGCCTATGAGGCGAATGTGTTATGTTTGTAAATTGGACGAAAAAAATCAAAGATTTCTGCCGTCTCAGAATGAGACTGATAATACGGATTAACTTAACTTTAACTGAAAAGTTCATCTAATAATTTAAGTCTTTCCAATTAGAGTGTCAAACCGCTTCACGGAAGAAAATAAAAAATAAATAAAAGACATCAGTTTGCGATTTTTGTTGTTAACATCTGTGTAGTGGCAGATTAGAAGGATGTCTCGTGGATTTTGCTTGTAATGGCTATACTCAAGCTGGCACGCGTTCACATGTGTGCGTGCATGCTCGCACGCGCTCACACACACACACACACACACACACACACACACACACACACACACACACACACACACACACACACACACACACACACGCACGCACGCACACAGTTTTATGGTTCCCTTTGTCCCAGTTACAACACTTTGAGAAAGCAGTTTAAAAAAAAAAAAAAAACGATTGTTTGAAAAATAATGTTTAATGGGAAAATGGAACTTCCCAATTAAGCTTATTTTTCAAATGGCGTTGGAAATCAGATACTAAATGAAAAATAATAATATTTTTTGTAAACTATAAGATACTATTGAAAATTTAAAAATATTTGAAAATAATAAAATATAAGATTTATTTAGAATATATATCAACAACTTTTTTTTTTATCTTTATATATATATTTTACTAAAGCATTTATCATCTTTTTCGTTATGTATCAAGTTCTTTAAAACTTTTTACTTTTTTTTTGTTGTATAACAAGTAAATTTTGTTTGTATTTAATGTATCTAAAAAAATAAAATAAAATCAATCAACCAATACCAATGATGTCCTCTTTACTTTTATAATCAAGTAATGTACACGTCCGATACAGTAATTAATATATATTTTATTTGTCTCTGTTTAAATCCAGATTAATTAAAATGGTTTAGAGATGTTGACTTTGAAAGGGCTTTAGTTTCTCATAATAAATGAGTTTCTGTACAAGTTTCTGTTTCTGTTATGTATCAAGTTCTTTAAAACTTTTTACTTTTTTTTTGTTGTATAACAAGTAAATTTTGTTTGTATTTAATGTATCTAAAAAAATAAAATAAAATCAATCAACCAATACCAATGATGTCCTCTTTACTTTTATAATCAAGTAATGTACACGTCCGATACAGTAATTAATATATATTTTATTTGTCTCTGTTTAAATCCAGATTAATTAAAATGGTTTAGAGATGTTGACTTTGAAAGGGCTTTAGTTTCTCATAATAAATGAGTTTCTGTACAAATGCTTATTTCCTGTTATGTTGTGGAAAATGCGTAACTCGATGACAAGAAATCAGAAAAGTGGAAGACGTATTATGTTACTACATTTAACATACAATGGTAGGTCTGTGAATGGAACAAGTAAAGACGGTGATTGTAGCATCTTGTCGGGAGTGGTAGGAAGAACTTATGTCGTTTTACGGAATTTGGATCGAATGAATTTATTCTCAATAGAAAAGAGAACATTATATAAAAACGAGGTTTAAATGATAGAGAATAAACATCCTGCCTAGAGATGTTTACACAATCGTTAATATTTGTTGTTATGTGACATTCACAAATCTCCAAATAGTTCGCTGATCAAATCGATAAACTATTCGACTCGAACATCGCAAGGAAGACATCAACACATTGATAGATGATATATGAATACAAGCCTTACAAAGTCAGCAGTTAACTGAAGTCTCAGTCTCACCAGATTCTTTTTTTTTTTTTTTCGAATTTAAAAGAATAATTATTAGATATTGGCATTGTGTGAGCTAAGGATTTTTTTTTTTTTTTTTTTACATATTTCAGAAACCCCCATCTAGAAACAAAATTCATCTTTCACCTAAAGAAATTTAAAAAATCCATGTCCTGGTGGGATTCATACCGCAGCCTGCTGACATGAGAGTGGATTCGTTAATCATTTAACTAACAAGACCAGAAATATTGCTTGCCAATATAGCGAAAAAAATTATTACATTGCTTGCAATATACTAACAAATTTTCAGTATATTGTTATTGCTATATATATTACCCTAATTAAATATTTATAAATTACTAAAATTAGTTCGCCTTTACATAATGTAACTAATAATATATATATAGATAATATATATAAATATAATAAAAATTACATTTTTTTTCAAATTTTAATCAAACCAAAAAGTGAATGATTAAAGACATAAAATTCGAAGAATTTGTGAAAAAAAAAAATGTATTTGTGTATAACATCTAGGATACTGCAAAAAGATGTAACATTATATATTCTAATTTCTTTCTCCTAAAATTCGTTACTATTTCTATTATACATCTTTCCAAAAAAAAAAAAAAAAAAAAAAAAGGTTTTACTTAGTGATTGTTTTACTTAGAGATCAGATGCTGAAACAATGATGTTTTAGTAAAAGTTTCAATATTTCACTATGCCATGGTTTTTAGAGATGCAGAAGAATGCGATGTCGCTAGAGGATGACCAGACTCAGAGAAATATTATATTGATTGCAAGCTGTTGAACAAAAGTGTGCCGATTGTGAACAGGATTCCACAAGTGCTTATGGAAAACAATGAATACAAACAGAATTTTAATGACTAATAAAACAATTATTAATTAAATGTTCAGATGTCGTATGAGAGAGAGAGAGAGAAACGTGGCTAATTTTGACATTCTAGTGAAAATCATAATACAAAATACCAATAAATAGCAATAAATATAATACAGGTATTCCCTGTTTCTACCTAGACTCCTAAGATTTAAATAGTTTAGTTCGCAGCAGGTTGTGAGGTCAATGAAAAAAAAAAAAAAAACCTCTATTTCTGAATGTGTATATACGCATGCGTGCATCAACAATCAGGTATTGCGTTGCACATTAGAGATTTATTTTAAGAATTTTAATATGCATATATTTCCATAGGCTGAGAATGTTCTTTGAAAACATTACAGTAATATTTATGGATTGTATACAGTTTAATCCTAATAATACGTGAGTTACAACTTTAAAATTTAAAATAGAATGTATTGAATAATCCTGGGGATGGAAAATGGCTCGAATTAAAATAAATAAATAATAATGAAATAAAATAAAGTACTGTAATTATATTTGGCATTTCCTCTCAAGTATCGGATCTCGTCAACGTCAAATAGATCTCCTTAACCAATACGTAAATTGGAAACACTTTGGAGGGAAGAAGTTTTTTTTTTTTTTTTTTCAATACTAACATCCTACATAATTCCTCAATTAAGATACGCTCAAAGTCGATAAATGTATGAGTTGCATGCCATTCATAAAAACTTACCGTAGTATCGCACAAGAACTGGAAGTACCATGTTTTGCAGAGCGCGCATAAATGTCCGCCCTCTATACACCCTTGTAACCTATTTACTGAAGGGTGGCAGAATCGATGGTTAGGGGGATGAGGGCAATATGAACTGTGAGAAATCAGTTTTTCGGATGAATACAAACCGAGCTTCTAGTGCATACGCTCCCATTTTACACCTCCTGTCCTCTCCCTGAGGCTAGTTCTCATGGTCGAATCCCTCCATCAACACAGCGCAGGTGCCAGCACTTTGCCTCCCAAACCCCTCGTTCGCTCTACTCCCCCTCCCCTTTCTCCCCACCACACGCACTTAATAGTTCTATAATAATCGCCGTTCTCTGACCGCTGTCTATTATGGCTTATTCAGCGAACAGTAGCCAAACAAGAACGCTCTTGGGAGGCATTGATGCGATAGGACGATCACGACAAAAAAAAAAAAAGAAGAAAAAATCATTTACCATCGCTTGAATGCTCTCCCACACAACAGGTGTGTGATTATAGCAAAGCCACGAAAGCTGCGGCCATTTTCATTTCAATAGCTAATGAGCAATTCGGTGCTTGCACGTAGACCTATCGGCTAGATAAAGGCATGAAAATGTCGTGAAAAATTGCGTTTTGTATTAAAAATAATGAACACTCTAATAAGTAACTTTAACCTCTCAAAGGCTACTTTTACAATTTCGTAATAAATAGCGACATGATCATCCAAATATTTTTAGAACTTTTTTTTCGTTAATAATAAACGATTATTTAAAAATTTAACCATTATAGATGATAGGACCTGAAACACAGAATAAGATAAGAAAATGCATTATTTTTTATATGAAGAAAACAAGATGCATTAATTTTGATATAATGTGATTAATTATATAAATTTTATATGTAAAAATAAATGGCGTTTCAGCTTATTAACTAAATTTTACATAAAATTTTAAAAGAATATTTTTTTAAATTTTTAATTGGCATTATATTAAAGCTTACAATATTTATGTATATAACTTTTATAAAGTTTTTATATGAACTTTTTTCCCAAACAGTACTTTGGTGATATAGGTTTTACAGCCTTTCATGTATGGAGTCTGTATATATATATATTTACATTTTCATATACTATACATATGTATCGATCAATTGAAACCTATACTCGTATATTAAGCTCCTCTGGTAATGCATAACAAAAATAAAGCCTTAATTTTTATCTTATTTAATAAGATTCGCTAGACCCTTATAAACAAATTAATAAATTAACAGAGTTACCCTAGCAACTCCCTCTCAATTGGAATTTTCTGAGCATGTTACTGATAAGAGCTAAAATAATGTGTCGACAGATCAAATTCTGGCATTAAGCCATACTTTCAAACAAAGCTTGGTAAACTGCCAACCAGCTGCTTTGCAGATCTCTCTCTCTCTCTCTCAATCTGACACGAGCCAGCGACTGAGAACGTGCGCACGAACACACACACACACACAAAAAAAAAAAAAAAAAAAGGGAGGGGAATTGGCCAACTTCTCATTTGTTTAGTCGATTACATAAAAACTATAAAAATTTTGTCATACCCATGTCATGAGAGGATAATTTTAAATTCATTTAGCCTGTAGATGTAATGATCATTTAGCCTGTAGGTGATAATTAAAGCGAACTTACTTACCATTAATAATACACAGAAGTTTAAAACTTTAGATGATGATAATGAAATTAAGCGTTGTAAAAAATGCAGATCTAAAGATCTGAACAGTTTAGTTGAATGCCTTCAGAATCGGAAGTAAATGGATACATTTGCTCATTTACTTCAATAAGATGCTACATGTGACTTTGAAAGGGATTTTTGCTGAAGCGCACTTTTCTATTGGTTTCAATTATTATTTTTCACAAAATTCACCATACCTCATATTAAGTTAATTAATAGTTTTGATTAAGTGAGTAAATCTTATTCAGGGTGACATTTTAAAAGGAAGAAAAAAATTACTGTTTTCTAGGTAGATCGGTATCGATGGTACCATTTAGTATGCCAAATTAAATGATGCATTATTATATACACACACACATTATGTGTGTGTGTGTGAGAGAGAGAGAGAGACTACAAGGTGATATCTGTTCCAATTAACAAATCTTCCCATAATACTTCAGTCATTAACTAATAAATAAAGTACTTTCCGGAAGAATCTTTCCTTAGCTAACAAGTAAACGTCACAGGAATCATGCCATGCGATCGATTTCACTTTGGGCTTTCACAAGTGAATAGAAATGCCACCATCTTCCAGTATAAAAGAGAAGGCTACACATGGCTGTCTCAATGGCCACAACATTTTTAATTATTGAAACTCCCTCATAGTTGAGGAAATGCTCCATAGTGCATTCGGATGGACGATGCAACATTGACCTTTGAATGGAAAAGATCTGGGTTCGATTCTTAATGCAGAAATGAGAAACATTTCTCCGAAATACTTAAAAAAAAAAAAAAAAAAAAAAAGGATGAGTTAGCCAGTGTCATGTGGTCATAGCAGTTCCTGATAATTCAAGATTCTTATCCTGTTAACGGACAGATAGAGCATAGCATATACAGCGAAGTCAAACAAGGACATGAGACCATATATTGGACCGGCTAGGAGTAGTCTAAGGGATAGAGAAGACCTAGATTTGCATGGAGATTTCCTGGGTGGGATCGGAATTTGGGAGCTGTGTTGGAAATCTGATATGGGGGAAGAGAAATCGAGAGACTGGATTAGAAATAATAAATAAGAACCACAGGAACCGGGACAGTGCGTAAATAACCAGAAGACCTAATTCAGGACCAGCATTTTCCCCCCTCAATAATTAGCCAGTTTTTCAGGCACAGAAAATATTAAGGTCATTACTGTGTAGTTGAAACCACAAGTGTGATTTAGCTCTTGAAGTGAGAATTATTTTTGAACACGTTTATGAAGTGACAACATGGACAGAGCAAATTGCAATATGTGATTGTATTAATTTAATGATCACATAAATCCCACTAAGTTGAATATCAAAATCGTAACGGTACAGTTTTGTCTTCTAAATCACATGATCCTCAAGGGGAATTACTAAAGCACATTTTAGTAGCTCCCCTTGCATCTGCTAAAACCCTCGTGCAACAGGTGATTCTTAGAACGATGTCGCAAGCAGGTGTAAAACCTTGCTACAGACAGTCTTTTATCCTGCCCTGTTTTTCGTTGTCGCTTGAACAAAAGAAGGAAATCATCCGCGGAGTAACTCGAGCATCCCATTGGGAGACTCAATTGCGGTCTCAGTAGCACGAAAGCTTTTCTCACGTTCGCTCCCAACTAATCAAAAGTTTGAGTCTATAACTAGAAAATGTTACGTCCTTCAAATATAGCTGATCGCAGTCTTTGAAGTTCGTGATTTCTAAAGAAGTTCCTGTGGGATTATCTGATCTCGAATCAAATGGAACTAGAAAAATTAGGCACCAGATGCACTAATCCCTGGAGCAAGGATTAGTGCATCTGGTGCTACCCACACATATAGAGACGGATAGGATAAGATTTCGTACTAACATTCGAAATAAACTTAATTTCTTATCCATTTCAAAGACTGGAAAATACTTGTCTGTACCAATAAATTGATTTTAACCTTTCGCCAAGAGATCTAAATCCATCAAGGGTGATTTTCATATGAGTGTAAAATCGAAGCAAGCACCAGAATTAACACCAACTCCAAATACCATAACTTGAGTCATACTGAAGAGCACCACAGTAGCAACAAATCTTAAGATGAGTTGGCTGGTTTCACACGGACATAGTAGGCTTTTCCCTCATGGAAATATAGTTTTTTTTTTTTTTCATCCCCAAAACAAACTAATCTCGTGAACACACATTTATAGTCGTAATATTACCCTTAGAGCAGTGTTTCCCAACGTTGTTTGGATCATGCCCCACCTCAACGCCTCAAAGATTTTGATGCCCCCCTCCCTAGTATAATAGTCAGCCAAGTTCTGAAAAAGTATAAAATAAATATATACTTTAAATAAAAAAAGGAACATAGGTAAAACTATTTTTAATTTGACTTTCTTCAATGAATATAAATTTTATATTACACTTTGTATATTAGAAAACATAAATCGAACTGAACTCGGGAAAATAAAATCCAAGTTAATGTGATCCTTGAGCTTGATGTCTGCTGCAAAGAGTTTTTGTTTCAGTACTAATTTAGTCATTTTCAATCTCAAATCCCCATGGTTTGTGATATCCAGGTGATTTCTTTTTTTTTCAGCACTGAAGCCACATTCAACTAAATATGCTACGGGAAGGGCACAGTATTTTTTTTTTTTTTTTTTTTTTTTTTGCAAAACTAGTTGAATTTCGGTATTTCGTTTCTGTCTCGTCAGAAAGCCATGCATTGTTCCTTTTATGTTAAATAAATTTCCAATAGACTCATCATTTTGCTTTTCTGAGAGTTCTTCTTGATACTATTCTTCTTCCATGATGTTAGCTTTTTTTCTCGGAAAGTCAGGGTTGCAACATAGACAATTTATCACCGACAATGGTGAGTTTTTTGAGTGTATCGGTGATGAATGCAACGTCATTTTCTAATTCCTCCCCCCAAAATATTCAACTTGCTCCCTATGTGGCGTACGCCCCACTTTGGGAAACACTACCTTAGAGGAATGGCAAGCTGGCTGCATTAAACTGCCTAAAACTATTAATTAAGGGAATCAACGTGTCTAAAGAAGTCCATGAAATAGATGGCTGGAAGGAAAAAAAAAAAAAACATTTGAATTCTTTTTCAAATAAAGTGAGTTTCAGAATGTTAGCGTGTTGGGAACGATTCTGCTTTCATTGAGAAAGCAGAGGACCTAACAGTGGTTAACAGATGTCTGGATGGATCGATTAATACCAAATTTTAACTGAAATACTGAAAAAAGGGATCCCCAAGTTAGTGTGCAATGCTAATGGATATTATGACGATAACATCGCCTTGTTTTTCAATGGATAATAGCTTTACAAGAAATCTTTTTTTTTTTTCAATTTTTTTTTTTTTTTTTTTTTTTTGAAAGCAGAAAAAACAGTTGGAATTTACGCACGGCTGAGTACAAGACGAATACATAAAGCTACAATTCATTTCATGCATTCTTTTTCTAATAATCCAATTTTTTTGTCAGAGGGAAGCCCCACAGAATACTCAGTGGTATATTGTTTGTGCTTTATTGTTTTAGGTATAATAGATTAAATCCGAGAGTGAATAAGAGAGTCGTCAATATATTTCGAGAACGATTTTAACTTCTGAACAAGCTACACATGAATGAAGGACGATGTTCTTAAATTGTATTAAAAGCATGAGAATATACTGTAATCTTTTTGCAACATGGATTTCGAAATTTGCGGGAATCTTTGCACAGTGCTTGCTGGAGTGAAACTAAAGGTGCTGGGGAAGATAATTCAACATTCATAGGAAATATGATTAAATGGATTATCTAGCTTTATCTGCAACAATAAAACAACTAAGTCCTTAATTGTGTTGTTCGTTTCATCAGTGAATGGCAGGAAACATTTCCACGATGGACATCATTCGCGTTTGCTGCAAATATGATTGCAGTTCATCATTCGAATAGTTTGGCCCATTCGTACACTTTTCCTTGGCTCATAGCCTCTTCGCGATTCTATAAATCATTCTTAATTCAACTTCTTATGACCACACAGTTCAGATTACAGAGGTGGTCAACCAAAATG
Organism: Typopeltis vanoorti; assembly: GCF_054136105.1. Lineage (NCBI taxonomy): Eukaryota > Metazoa > Arthropoda > Arachnida > Uropygi > Thelyphonidae > Typopeltis > Typopeltis vanoorti. The sequence continues at coordinate 80,892,644 of NC_143571.1, forward strand.
CGTGATGATATGTTCACCCATTGGTCACACGAGACCTGATGACCACCAGCAACTGAGAAGACACGTTTCAACTTGCTTTTATCGACATGATAGCAGAGCTTGAGAATGAGTTCTGGCATGCTGCATTATTCTTATACACAAATTGCCTTTGATATATTTCCTATTAATTTTCTGACTCCCGCTCTCTCATCCTTCCCCTGGGCGCTGTGATTCAGGTCTGCAAAAACAAGTGCATATGCTTTGTTATCATTAAAGACATAAAGAAAGATAAGAATGTTGTTTTACCAACGATAAAAACTTAAATTTTGGAAGATTAAAACGATCGAGTTTTTGGTGGATGTTTAAGAAAATAATGACGGGATTAGGATCATATATATTTATTCAGCTCACCGTTTTCTTCAAGATAGCATCATAGCTTTGAATACATTAGCACTAGTTCTTATAGACCTGAGAGAAATTCATATCTTGGTAAACTCAGGGCGAATCAAACCAACAAACATGAATACGGATTGCTACATCCCCCCCCCCACCGCATTATGGCACAAACTAGGGCTGCTGGCTCTTTAAACACCAGCCAAGCATATAGTATGCCCTGTGGACTACTAGAACAGAACAGTATCGAAATGTGTCAATTATTTCGCTGATACACAACAAGCACAGATATACAGTTAATGCTCCCAGAGAACTAATAAATATTGAGACTGAAAATCGTACGTTTAATCTCTATATAATAAATTAGTTTCATTTGTTTACTTGGCTAAGACGGCTAAATACATTCACAAAACATCCATGCATGAGATTTGAACCAACAATTTGTTGGTTGAAGTGCAGATACCGAATCCACTCAACCAACCAGAATGCTAATGAATAGTTCTTTGCAAAACTATATTTTCACTAATGACTACCATGTATTTTATATGCTTTTCTTCAAAACAGCTGAAATCATAAATATAAACACAATCATCTTACAATAATGATGAAATGTTGATCGATGAACACATTATCTCTTTGGTATTGAAAATTCTACTGATCCCATTCACTCCTCAAAACATCTTTGCGTATATTTAAGAATGAAATACATCATATCATTCTAAATTTCTTATAGTCGTTATAAGGACTGGCTTAAAGGGACGAAGCAAGAATGCTTTTCATCTTCCCCGTTATCTGTAGATGACAGTGTAGGGATAAGGTGTTATTGAGCTATTAAAGCTCTGATCATGGCATAACAGCAATAGCCGAGCCTCAGTTTGAACTTCATTGGCTACAGCATTGCCATGCATTACCCTCCCAGGGTTTCATACTTCTTTTCCGGTCCATAAAAAAAATAATAAATAAATAAAATAAAAAACTAATTCTAAATTATATAGTCCTTATAAGGACTGGCTTAAAGGGTCGAAGCAAGAATGCTTTTCATCTTCCCTGTTATCGTTATCTGTAAAGGATAGTGTAAGGATAAGGTGTTATTGCGCTATATAAAGCTCTGATCATGGCAGGAGGGTAACAGCAATAGCCGAGCCTCAGTTAGAGGCTCGGCTATTGCTGTTACCCTCCTGCCAGGGTACCCATTTTAGTCGCCTCGTACGACATGCATGAGCTACATTGGTGCTTTTTTTTTTTTAAAGCCGACTCTAAAAATTAGGACGATCCCTAGACCACTCATAGTGGCCGAAAGACCATCCAACTCAGCGTTGGCTCCACACCACCGCTCATATTCCGGGGAAAAGCATTCACCGACAAAGCCCCTCAGCGGGCCGTGCCGGAGAACACTTTTCCCGGAGACTCAAATTGCTCCCTTAAGGCAAAATCCCCAAGAGAGCAACTCAATCTCTGCGCCCCAGGGGGTAACAGCAACAGCCGAACCCAAGTTAAAACTTCATTGGCTACAGCATTGCCATCCATTACCCTCCAAGATGCGGTATTAATCACCGCATCTCGCGGTCGATTCTAAATTACACTATATTAAAGCTCTGATCATGAGCTTTAATATAGTGTAATTTAGAATATTAACTTTCTTATGGATTACTGATAATTATATTATTTTAATTTTTTTATTTCTTTTTTATCTTTTACAGATAGAAAAATATCAACAAAAATAAAGGTTCTCAAATGATTTTTAACCCAATATATAATTGTATTTTATATTATATTAAAAAGTTACTTATATACTTTTGTAAGGAAACATTTGACATCTTTCATAATGTGGCGAATAGGCAGCAGCCTATGCACAAACACGCCGCTGATGTCGTCAATAAACTTGGATCCTGACCAAAAAATGCCTCGAATATGCATTGATAATCGAAACCAAACGTTAAGACACTTTCTTGGTACAATAAATAAGTATAAACTTCTCTGTGCACTCTAAAAGAAATTAAAACATGAATGATACTTTTAAACAAACGTAGCTGTAATAAAAAAACCAGTTTATGTGTTTAAGCAAACTTTTATATTCCAATCTTTCGCTTTTTTTCTAGTGCCATCCAGAAAAATAAGGTCACTCGTTTCTTAGAATCATAGAGTGAGTTGCAAAGCAGTAAATGTCAACCTGGTAATTGTCACACCATTGTTGTAATTCCAGTAGGAATCCCCGATCAACTAAAAGATAACACTCCCATTCTTTAATGATCAAAAGTAGACAGAAAAATACCTCCCATAAAACTACCCCACATGACAGTTACTTTAGTGAGAGTTTCTAAACTCGATACAAGCTGTAGGCTATCGTGTGAAATCTTTAAAGGATTAACAACCAAAAAAAAAAAAAAAGCTGAGCAATGAAATCGACATAAAGTTAAAGCAATCAACAGCGCGCGCAAGAAAAGAACGTGCGCCACTGTTCAGTTCTCAAATTCCTTTTGTTACATGGTTTTAAGAGATGACGCAACAATACCCATGCACGCGACGCTGGGCGTGAGTCAGACAAGAGCTCAACAATACTAAGAACAGCCTGTCCTAATTAGATGCAGTACAGGTAGTTGGAGCGATTTGTCCGTGGCATAGCAAGTTCTTGTCTTCTGTGTTACATAACCTCACACTAACCTTAAATACAATAGGAAAAAAAAAAGGGCCATGAAAAGTAATAATACGTAGGACTTCGGTATGGCAATTATTATTATCTTGTGACAATAGAGTAGGCGGGTTAGTTACTTGCTACCAGTCAAAGAGGTCAAATGGAAATATGAATCGGGAATAAAACCACACGGTGAACTGTAAAACGAATAATCTCTTTCTTAACTAGGGTTTTAATTCCTTGACGAAGTTTTTTTGTATGTGCTATTGGGACACTAGGGGGTTAAAGAGGTCAAGTGAGAATAATGTTGAAATGGAAAGAGTGTCATCTACGCGCGCTCCCGAACACACACATTCTTAACGAATTTCTCATATCAAAATAATATATTATATTTTTATTTTATAAATATGCATTGTTGCGTTCATCCAACTAATATGATATTAAGTAAATTAATATATATAATTTAATCAATATAATATTAAAAGTTTTAATTGAATTTTAAATGAAAATTTTAAATTTAATTAATATATTTTTTCTCACTTTAAAAAATCTGTGAACAGTTCCATAGTTCTGGAATAACCCGAACACATGCTTGCATACGTTACCTGCTTACTGTGAATTAAAGGGAAAGTTTCATTGTGCAGCTATAGGGGGAAGTTCACAAAGTGAGTAAGTCACAGCTGTGAAACTCATTTTTTTCGTGATTATTAGGAACCAATAAGAAATAAAGTCATATTTTAATGTAATATTTTAGTGTATTTTTTTATTGTTTGTTTTTAAGACAATCATGAAAGATTGAATACAAATATTTAATCTCAAAATAAAGATCGCAAGTGGGTTAAGAGTTAGAAAAAAAGAAAAAAGTTATGGATATTTACAGAAATAATCCGAAATGCATTGTTAGTTATTTTCTGAGTAGGTAAATGACATCTTCATATGAGACTATGTAATTCTTGATGCGGAGTAGAGTAGTTCCCCCCCCCCCTCCAATTAACAAGAAATTACAGCCTCGGTTACCTAACTCAGAATTGCGAACTCCTAAAATAATCAACATAGCGATGCCAAAAATCATTATAAATATGCAAGTAAAAAGCATATGCAATCCCTATATGAACTGTATAAATAAACTTTTTTTTTTCACATAAAACAAAGGGGATGCTGTATTTTACATTCCTCCTCCAAACTTTTTTTTTTCAATCCATAGCGAAATACTGTACTAACAATCAATATACCCAGCTAGAAATTCTAACTGTAAGCCATATCTAAAAGTTCTAAAAAGAACTGGGTGATGGACTGAGTCCTTGACTCTTTATCCTGTCATCTGAATGAAGAGAATCTGTGTGATGGGGTGTTATTGAGCTAAAAGATCTAGTCATGGCTGAGTAACGACATTAACTGAGGTTCAGTTAAAACTTCATTGGCTACAGCATTGCCATCCGCTACCCTGGAAGTCCTAAAAAGGACTGGGTGATCCCCCTTTCTCTCAATGCCGTTAGCCATATCTTAAAGTTCTTAAAAGAACTGGGCGATGGACTGAGTCCTTGACTCTTTATCCCATCATCTGAATGAAGAAAATCTGTGTGGATGGAGTGTTGTTGAGCTAAAAAGCTCTAGTCATGGCTGAGTAACGGCAATAGCCGAGCCTCAGTTAAAACTTCATTGGCTACAGAATTTCCATTTGTTACCCTGGAAGTCCTAAAATGGACTTTTAATTTCATCTCCCCGTTAGCCATATAGTCTTTATAAGGACTGGCTTAAAGGGGCGAAGCAAGAATGCTTTTCATCTGTAGAGGACAGTGTAGGGATAAGGTTTTATTGAGCTATTAAAGCTCTGATCATGCAGGAGGGTAACAGCAATAGCCGAGCCTCAGTTAGAACTTCATTAGCTACAGCATTGCCATCCATTACCCTCCAAGGAAACTCCTCCCCTCTCATTCCCGCCCCGTTAGCCATATGTGTTTAAAATTCAATTGAAGTTGTTGTATAAAAAAAATGAAAAAGTGTATTAACAAACTTTAAATTTTAAATTTGTTATAAGAATTTTTAACTTAAATATTATTATAGTTGATGAAATAATTATTTTATTCATGAATTTTATTTCAAATTTTTACTAAAATCTAAAATTTGATCTTCAGTGTCATAAAATTCTTATAGTGACGTTAATGCCATTTTAGATAACAATGAGATGGGATATGAAACAGAGGAATTCATTAAGCAGATATTGATCCAAAATATGATTTTTGTCTGGACAGAATAGAAACATTAATATGTACTTGCATTAGATAAATAGACTAAATAAAGATGTAAATAAAAATAAAGTTTACAATACAAACTTAATATTTTACTAAATCACTTGAAGCAGTGGCGTGTTGGAAGGAGTCACGTGTCAAACGGGTGTGTTCTGCAAGCTACAGTTTACCCATCCCCGCTCTGCTCTACTCTACACACAACGCCTTTTTTATTGTGACTATCACGGCAGAATCTCAGAACCGGTCTGAAGAAATAATTGCAACACTCGATGTTAATATTTAAACAGACATTTAAAAAGAAGCAAACAGTGCGTGATTTCGATCTTTGTCTTGCAAGTAACCAATACTTTCATCTCATGCAGTAACTTCAGAGGTGGCCTTTTTTTTTTTTTTTTCATTTCTTTTTATATATCCCTTTCCGAACAATATTGTACGATTTGAGTGTGAAATGTGTATATAATAAGGTGGATAGTAAAAATCACACAGATGTATTCAAGTACAGCATGATTCACGTTTAAATAATGTTTCAGTTTGCAAAATTTCAAGACAAAGAAAGTGTATACACTTTCCTGGTTATAAAACATCGAGCAGGATTTCCGATTATTACAAAGACATTGTAATAATCGGAAATTAGTGTACTCACTCCTGCAGCAATTAGACTCCGAGCAAGTATACGTGAAATATTTGCAATAGGACCTTAGTGGACGCGAGAGATGTCTTATGTCACCAGCGTGTTCCTCAGCCCACTGGCAAAGCGATCCGGAGAGAAGGATTGCTGTATTACCACGTTAAAAGTAGACATTTCGTTTCCAGGTCGAAATTTACGAGTAATATTACAGGACATAGAGCCTCTGTAGCTCAGTCGGTATAGACGAAGCTCTTCGGTCAGAAAGACATGGGTACGATTCCCGTCAGTGATGTGAAGAACCTTTATCTGGTCATCTTTCGACTAAAGATGAGTTAACCGGTCTTATATGGAGATAGATGGTTTTTTTTTTTTTCCGGGAAGTCGGATTTTTCATCACTCGAAACTGGCAAACCGGTCCCATGAACACCCACGGATCTACAGTCAAAAATATTTAGGGAACTTTTCCCCTGCGCTTGGTTCTTGGGGTCCCTGGACACAATCTTAAGATCGTATATCTGAACGATACTTAAGAAGAACAAACAGTTCAGTATAATTTTTTAAGACATGTCAACGGGTTCAACCCATGCCATCGGAACATTCACTAAATTATTATTATCTTCCTGAAGTGTGTACAATTAAGATATATGAAGGATCGATAGCCTTGTGGTGCCGCTTCCTTTCTAGCATCGCGGTATGTCCGGATTCAATCGACCATAGTACATTTACGCAATCATGAAGAGTCCAGTCAGTTGGTTTTAATCTGTTCATATCAATGGGGTGCTTATCACTTGTTTTCTAAATCGATTGATAATGACTGCTTAATCTTTATTTATTAATTCCCCAAATTAAGTTTTTTTTAAAAAATTGTTTGCTTGTTTTGTTTTGTCAATCCCATCTATGTCAGGATTGGAAATCTGTACCATGTTTTAGTACTTTGAATGGATTATCTAATCATCCATTAAATAATCCATCTCATTCTTCAAGGTATTCACCAACATCCGTGCCAATAGTGAATTCGGACTCGCAATTGGTTGAAGAGAAGAAATGCTGTCCAGTCGGCCACCCAGGACAATCGGTATAGATTAATTCAATTAGATATATATATATTGCCCCCAAGGTTTCGACTTCGGTTCAGTTGAGTGAACTGAAGTCGAAAGTAAAATATTGCAATTCGTTCTTTTTTTTTTTCCCTCTTTTTTTTTTAAAAAAAAAAAGTGAGAAAGAAATTGAGGTTTGGAGGAATACTTCATTGTAGGAAGCTGTTCCACAGAACCGAGCCGAGATAGATGAAATGAAAGGCGAACGGAAGGTAGCAGTTTCGCGAGTCAGCAGTTAAAACAGTAAAATGATTTTCAACAACTACTACCCATGTTATTTTAAGTTTATCAGAACTGGCACAATGGATGCCAGTTCTGCTAAACAACGCCCATGGAAATATCTGTAGAAGAGACAGAATGCGGAAACTGACCAAGCAGACAGAGGCTGACGAGAGTCAATGAGAGAGAGAGAGAGAGAGAGAGAGAGAGGTCAATCAACCGACCTGCCGTTTTTTTTTTCTTTCCTTTTTAGAAACCAAGGATACTATAGAAGTGATTTGTTTGTGCAAGGTGAGAGAGAGAAGAGAGAATAATTATTTCAAGAAGAGAGTATAGTTCAAGTGAACATTTATATATATAAAAAAAGGGGGTTAAGGTGTAATTTTTGGGGAAGAAAAAAAGTGCTTTGGAAGCATCAATGATGACTAGGTTATAATCGGCAAATATGTACTCTCGGCAAAAGTAAAAACAGTTGCACTTTTACCGAATTTACTCCTGAAGACAGTGAATGTCTCTGTGGCCATTTCTATGAACTTTTGCTAACGTAAAAGTTGATTTTGCAATCCTCTCATTCCATACTTGTTGCTATGGAGTGCCAGCGATCATGCATACAACAATAAAACCTGCCAGGAAGTCAATTATCACACGGTTCGTCCATTTTGAAATCCAGTTTTTAAGGTGCAGATTGTGAGCATTGAGTCCATATATGACCCACCTCACGTGACTTATTCCTTCGCAAAGATAGCTTTAGAAACAATTTTATGCAAAGAAAGTAAGAGGTCCAATTTTCTGGCTAGGTATTAACTTAAATTTTAGAAATAATGGTTTGTCTGTTTTTGAAACAACCGTTCTCATCTAAATAGAGGAGGCGTATCCTACAATTTCAGAATGATGACTCATTCCATGATAACTGTTTCTTGTTAAACACATTTAAAATGATGTTTCGTCCCTTGTTCTATTCAGTCCTGTAAATCAAAACTAAACTTGTCAATTTGTATTAGAATGAAGCTTTCGGTATATTGATTCCAAAAATTAATTTTTTTGGGGTAGGGGGGGGGATAAGGATTTACACCCAACACCCCTAAACAATTTTAAAGAAATTCTGTAATGTTTTGCCGTCTTTTTTTTTACTACGAAACAGCCACGGATATAACAAATTATCCAGATTATTTACACAAGTGATTGATGATAGAGTGAATGACTAAATAATAAACAAGGGACGGACGATGACGTGATCAGCAGAAAGGAGTACTCGGATCCGGAGATGTTCCGACTACTTATATACTCACGCCATCTATTGGTTTTAAATCCCTTTAAATATAGAAAATTCTATTGCAAATATGCTAGATATTAAATAACAAAATTGGAAAAATAAATTTAATACATTTTATTTTAATTTTATTCTTATATGTAAAAACTATACAATATTTTGTAAAAAATCTACGAGTATAAACGATAAGAGAGAATAATTACACCTTTTTTTATTCAGCATAATTAAATTATTTAAGTTACAACTAAACTGTAACATTACGTAATACTTGAATTAAATGATTACCTTTTCTGGTGTGAATTTTCAAGTTAATCTCAATGCATCTAACTGCATTAAAAAAAAAAAAAAACGTGGAAAGAAAAATTAGGATTTTGAATTGCAACTGTTATCTTCAAGCTATAACTGCAGATACTCCATTCTATTGTAACTATCCCGATTCGCCTATATCTTTTTTTTTCCCTGCACAGTCAACACCTTACTAACTTTCCGTCCCTGTCTCTTTTCTCTATCATTGCTTTATCCCAAGCAACCGACTGTGTCCAAAATACTCGTGACGTCTGAGTTAATCCAATCATGAAAACCAGCTGCCTCTCATTCTAACTCCATTAAAATGGAGCCCCCTATTGACCTACTGTCGTTGCTGCTAAAAGAGAAAACTCCAGTTAAAATACAAGGGGCTTGATGATTAATATGGAAGTAAAATTAAACGAGTAATCTTCAAGATGATGTCTTATATATTTTTACAATGTCAGGTAAATAAACTAGACTGAAAAAATTAATTATTATTATTATTAAACTAAAATAATACCAAAACATTCGTCTAATTCTCAACATCATGATTTTTACTGAAACGTTTTGAGTGAAGGGTCCTTGGCGCCATCAAACTCTTATTGTAAACATAAATTTATGGAATTATTTTTCATTCTTCCTTTACCCCCAATCCTTGTACCCTCAGAACAATTCCCTTAAAATATATTTTGTTTATTTAATATAGAAAAAGAATCCCAGTTTCATAATGTCAGTCCCCGATTATTTCTTATTCAATAGAATTTAGATCGTGATTTGTATTTTCCTGTAGAGATTGAAGAACAAGCGATACTCGTAAAGATATATCAGAGGGTTCAATTATAAACTCATATAGGAAATATTTATGATATCTATCAACTTTTTAAATTAGGATGTAATAATGTAGAGAAAAAAATATATTTTATTTTAAAAATTCATCTGTAAAATCGGGAAGAAAAAACAAGGAGAAAAATAGATTTTTTTTAAAAAAAACGTTTCATTACTAAAAGCTACACTTTTAGTGAATATCACTGCAGAAATTTAATCCTAAATCATCCGAATTAGAGGGTAAAATTTAAAGGTTAAAAGAGACGCTGACCTATCTATTGGTCAACATTCGTTACTCATTATAATGAATATTATTCTGACATACAGAAAACTAAAATGATTACCTTTTTGTGCTAATTTCAAAACCATAACACAGTATTCTGAACTTCATTGAGAGATGTCAAGCAAGTACCGTTGACAGATACTGTATGGGACTTCTGTCTTCGCTCTTTAACGAGTCTGGGGAATTTTTCCTAATATCACATTGCCAGTGTAAACTATATTACTACAAGTAAAAGACGTTTGTACTCTGGCGTTGGCGACACATGTGTAACAAGCCGTTTGCGTCGACATTATCCAAGAGGGTTCACAGCGACATCTAGCGGTATCCAGCATCTTGAAAATGAAATTTGACACGATGAATGAACAGAAACTT